>NC_091154.1:344677-387649 GCF_040958095.1 Procambarus clarkii
AAATCTCTACGAAGTATCAGGAGATTGTGAAAAGCCAGGATGACTATTTAACTCTTTCGGAAGGGATATGAGACAAACTAAGAACCAGGCTATGAGGAGGGAGTGAAGAAACTATGCCAATCCGCTTGGGCCATCGGAGATCGAACCCTGGCCGATAAAGAACCAGAAAATGAGTCCTATGTGGAAAATAGCCATCGTGCCTACACTACACGAGACCTGAAGAATCCCAGAACATCCCAGTGAAATGTATGAAATCCTAAGGTCATTTAACCACCTGATCTCAACAAAGTCACTTCCTACAAATCCTACAGAAAAGGGAATCACTTTAAAAGCAATCCTAGGCTCCCTAGCGGGCGCCAGGACACCGCCCCTCAAGCCTTCTCACATCCTACGATAAGGATTTCAGCCAAGCTTGCCCCTGCAGGACTCTGGAAACTCTAACAAGGCAACGACCCTTCGGACCCCTTCGGGCAGGGCATTACAGTGTTTTATGGAGGAGTTTGAACCAAATTGTCTTTATGATTCAGGATCTGATGTGAGGATCGAATGGTAATTATGTCTTGGTTGTTGTGTTATTGTTTAGCTTATGTTTTAATCGTGTTTTGTTTATTTTGATTGTGTGTGTCTGTCTGTCTCTGTCTGTCTCTCTCTCTCTCTCTGTTTCTGTATCTGTCTCTCTCTCCCTAAATTAAGCTCATGTGGGGGGTCAACATACTCTCTCACGACAGGAAGATTTGTTCAACATATCTTGAACAACATAACACTGTATATTCCTGTAAACACTCAACATACAACCCATTATACAGGCAATACATTCCTTCACGACTGCCATACACACACACACAGGTTAATGATCTGTTCTCCAACAGGCAGATCAATTAGCAATTGAGCACTCAACTACAGAATGAAATTGAAGGACTTTTACAGACTCAAGTTATAATTACATGTATTACAAAACTGGCGCAATATGTAACACATCTTGGGTACAGGTACATAGCCACATGTTCCACGGTTCACATATGTAACGTAAATCATAATGTCGACTATTACCATACTGTAAACATATTTGTAAACAGCTGTCGCCATATTGTAAAATATTTTACAACCAATCAAACTATATTGTCAAAGTTTACAAACAACTTCCGCCATATTGGCAATATTGTATATTATTATTATAATTATTATTATTATAATTATTATTATTATAATTATTATTATTATAATTATTATTATTTTTATTATACAAATTCGCTTAAATGGGTTATCTTGAGGTTATCTTGAGATGATTTCGGGGCTTTAGTGTCCCCGCGGCCCGGTCCTAGACCAGGCCTCCACCCCCAGGAAGCAGCCCGTGACAGCTGACTAACTCCCAGGTACCTATTTACTGCTAGGTAACAGGGGCATTCAGGGCGAAAGAAACTTTGCCCATTTGTTTTTGTTTCTGCCTCGTGCGGGAATCGAACCCGCGCCACAGAATTACGAGTCCTGCGCGCTATCCACCAGGCTACGAGGGTAATGTGCATTTTCCAGCTAATTCCACAATATTGGTCTATTTTTTCATCTGTTTTAGTAATATTTCTCTGTCACATTGGCGTCAATGACACGCTAATCCTTTCAGTGACACGCTAATCCTTTCAGTGACACGCTAATCCTTTCAGTGACACGCTAATCCTTTCAGTGACACGCTAATCCTTTCAGTGACATGCCAATCCTTTCAGTGACATGCTAATCCTTTCAGTGACACGCTAATCCTTTCAGTGATACGCTAATCCTTTCAGTGACACGCTAATCCTTTCAATGACACGCTAATCCTTTCAATAACATGCTATTCCTTTCAATGAGACGCTCATCCTTTCAATGACACGCTAATCCTTTCAATGACACGCTAATCCTGTCAGTGACACGCTAATCCTTTCAGTGACACGCTAATCCTTTCAATGACATGCTAATCCTTTCAGTGACATGCTAATCCTTTCAGTGCCACGCTAATCCTTTCAATGACATGCTAATCCTTTCAATGACATGCTAATCCTTTCAATGACATGCTAATCCTTTCAATGAAACGCTAATCATTTCAATGACACGCTAATCCTTTCAGTGACACACTAATCCTTTCAGTGCCACGCTAATCTTTTCAGTGCCACGCTAATCCTTTCAGTGACACGCTAATCCTTTCAGTGACACGCTAATCCTTTCATTGACACGCTAATCCTTTCATTGATACGCTAATCCTGTCAGTGACACGCTAATCCTTTCAGTGACACGCTAATCCTTTCAGTGACACGCTAATCCTTTCAGTGACACGCTAATCCTTTCAATGACACGCTAATCCTTTCAGTGACATGCTATTCCTTTCAATGACACGCTCATCCTTTCAATGACACGCTAATCCTTTCAGTGACACGCTAATCCTTTCAATGACACGCCCATCCTTTCAATGACACGCTCATCCTTTCAATGACATGCTATTCCTTTCAATGACACGCTCATCCTTTCAATGACACGCTAATCCTTTCAGTGACTCGCTAATCCTTTCAGGGACACGCTAATCCTATCAGCGACGTGCTAATCCGGTCAATGAAACGCCAATCCCGCTTGTTATTGTTGTTTTAGATTCAGGTACTTGGAAGTAAAACTTCCAAGTAGCACGGGCTATGGTGAGCCCGTAGTGGACTTACCCGGCACAGGAGCAGGGCTGAGTGAGGTCCTAAGTAATGTCTGACACCCGTGTGTCCTCCTACAGGAGTGGGCGGGAGCTGGCGCCCCTGGGGAGCTCGCCAGGGGCCAAGATGGGCGCGTCACACCACTTCGACTGGGACATCAACGATTCCAACATACCCAAGGTGAGGTGTTTTGGCTGCTGGGGGTAGTGGTGGTAGTTGGTGGAGGTAGTGGTGGTGGTTGTTGGTGGTTAGAGTAGTGGTGGTGATAGCTTCCCTTATGCTCCACTTGTCATTGGTAGTGTAAAGTGCCATAATAGTTGTTGAAGGGGAAGGCTTAACTAGAATAATTACTAGCAAGCGTCTTCACTTGTCCTGTAAATGTTACTATAAAATAATGTTGATAACGCATGAGAATAACGAAGCATCTTTATCCTCGTCTCTCCCCCTTCGTCCCTGGCCCCCTTGCCTTGGTCCCTGGCCTCCTGCCCTGGTCCCTGGCCTCCTGCCCTGGTCCCTGGCGGTCGCAGGTGACGAAGTACGACCTGTTCTCCGACTGGGCGGACGGACACTGCCGGTTCGTGTACCCGGCGGAGCTGGAGGAGGCCAAGCGACACTCGTCCGGCTGGGCCATGAGGAACACCAACAACCACAACGTTAATATTCTCAAGAAGTCGTGTCTGGGGGTCGTCGTCTGCAGCCTCCGCTGCTCTCTGGAGGCTGGCCTCAAGGTGAGATGGATGCCTGGTTGGATGAATGATGGTTGAATGGGTGGTTGGATGGATCTTGAGTGTGTGTCGGTAATCCAGTAAAAGAATGCTATACCCTGTTCATCATATCCACCACTGGGCAGCCATCTTGTGGCGAGGTGTAGTGCTTTATGTCTTCCATTTACACCACAGATATCCATGCCTCTCCCACCTGTCTCCATTCTTGCTGTTTCCCTCTTGTCTGTCAGCCAGCCATGTACATCTGTCCCACCTGTCAGTCCGCTTACCGTCTGTGTCTGGCAGGTTCACCTTCGCCCGGCGATCTGTGACAAGGCCCGCAAGAAACAGCAAGGAAAACCTTGCCCCAACAAGTCATGTTCTGGCAAGCTGGAAGTCCTTCCCTGCCGGGGCCACTGTGGTTACCCCGTCACCCACTTCTGGAGGCATACGGACCACGCCATATTCTTCCAGGTGGGTGTTGAGAGGTCGTTTATAGGCCATATTCTTCCAGGTGGGTGTTGAGAGGTCGTTTAGAGGCCATATTCTTCCAGGTGGGTGTTGAGAGGTCGTTTAGAGGCCATATTCTTCCAGGTGGGTGTTGAGAGGTCGTTTAGAGGCCATATTCTTCCAGGTGGGTGTTGAGAGGTCGTTTAGAGGCCATATTCTTCCAGGTGGGTGTTGAGAGGTCGTTTAGAGGCCATATTCTTCCAGGTGGGTGTTGAGAGGTCGTTTAGAGGCCATATTCTTCCAGGAAGGTCGTTTGCTGGGCTGAGAGGACGTCGGAGCCAGGACAGAGAGGTAAGTTTGGGATCTCAGGAGTGAATGATCGGGTCATTTGCTTATTGGCTGTTGAGGATTGTTTGGGTCGGTTAGTGGTCAGTGACAGCGGACAGGCCACCTAGAGGTAAGTCCATGTTGGCCTCACAGGTGTTTCACACGTGTTTCGTGGACCACCTGCCAGTATAAGGGGACCACCTGCCAGTATAAGGGGACCACCTGCCAGTATAAGGGGACCACCTGCCAGTATAAGGGGACCACCTGCCAGTATAAGGGGACCACCTGCCAGTATAAGTGGACCACCTGCCAGTATAAGGGGACCACCTGCCAGTATAAGGGGACCACCTGCCAGTATAAGCTGGAGGTATCACCCCAAAACAGGAAGCCACAGGTACGTTGGGTCAACATATAAGTCTTGCAAGACGCCTCACAGGTATTGTCTGGTTTCCCCTGGCTTGCACTAAAAAGGTGTGGTCTAAGATTAAATATACAGTAGTCAGTTTCGCTTCATTGCAGGTGTTAAATGTTTGTCTTTTGATTCACCAATGTCCTCCGGGCGTCATTTTTCAAAAAGGGCTTTGAATTTTCAGACATTTGTCATTAAATGTGCTCCACTGCTGAAACTTTCAGACTCTAAAGTTTAAACTATTAAATTGATTTTTACAGAGGACAAAAATTTGTCAGAAATCACGTTATATTTTCAGCCTTTCGATTTTGATTGCAATATTCACCCTGTCTTTAATCGAATTATTCTGATATCTGGTCTGCGAGTTAGCGAGCGGTCTTAATTCACGCTACAAATTATAATTAGAATCAAAACGACTCTTGAAATCCGCCCTCTCCTCCTCCCAATATTTCTACGACTAAAATCTCCCAGTGAATTCTAACATATAATTCTCAAAACCGAAGCCACACATACGCCATGAGAGTGACGACGTTTCGAACCGCAATGGACTCGTTATAAGAGCCGAGGACAGACCGAAACATCGTCACTTTCACTCCATGTGTAGGGACGGTTTTCTGGCAAGTTAATGTCAAATATTCCCTGAAAGCTATTATTTCTCTTCCAGGCTAAGGGCGTCCACGACCACCCTCAGCCAGAAGCAAAGAGCACCGCTGAGGCCAGAAGAAGCCTCACAGGACGTGGACTCTCTCTCCACCACCACCACCATCACCACCACCGGTCCTCAAGGCCTACGCAAGCAAGGGCACCCGACGCTAAGGTGAGTCTCCCCTTCGTCGCGGGCCGTGTGTTCCTGCACCGACCCGTTTTCTGTTGCTCTATTTTTTTAATTCATGTGGGTTATGAATAATAATTTGGAGGGTATTTGAGTTTTTAATGTTTTTGATTTGGTGTATGACTCTGTCTATGTTTATATATATATATATTTTTTTTTTTACCTCCGACTCGTTTTTATATTTATATTGATTTTTCGTATAATATTGCAACGTAGGAGCTTGTTGCTCTCACACAAACTGACTTAGTGAAGTTGCAAGCAAGAGCTGTTATCCTACATCTGAATATCTGAAGCCTGTCTCAAGAGACTCATTTATCTCATTAGCTTAGCATATATTCATTAGGAATAAAACTAGCTTGACTTATTAAATTTGCGAGAACGGGTTGTGGTTCTTGGATGAGCCTGTAGCCAACTGTGTCAGAGCCTTCATGTGATCAGTTGACCTGATCTCCCGTGTGTCAACCTGTTGAGCCAACAAGTTCCAGATGCGAGTCAGCCTCGGAGTGAATGATCGCTGATGGAGTGATGATCTTGAGAATGGCACTTCCAGCATGAGACTATTGGAGGTTGAGAGCCTAATGCTACGGGTGCCAACTACTGGCTGTCCACGGAGTTAGGCCAGATGCGGATATTTGAAAATTGTGGCCTTGTACTTAACAATAAGCCCAACTCTCACTCTCTCCCCCTTCCCCCAATTACTTCCCAACTCGGCCCTCTCACCCTTAGTGTTCCCACATAAACAGAATCATCCCCACACACACACACAAAAACTACAAGTGTGAGGTTATTGTAACCATCAGCAAGAGAGTTCTGCCCTCAAGTGCTCTTAGGAATCATTGACTCTTTTTAGAGAGTGGTGGCAGGGGGGGAATCGTCGTAGTTGTGGTAGTTAATGGCGTCAGGGGTGGTTGTTGTGGTAGCAGTCATTGTAGGCTAGTAGTAGTGTAGAACTAATAGCAAGGGTCTTAATATTATTAGTAATAGCAGTAGTAACATGAGAGCCAGTAGCAACAACGGTGAAAGCAGAAGCAGTAGCACCAACAGTAGCAGATAGACTGTAGTTCCAGTAACAAAGTACTCAATCTCACCCTCTCTACCTCCCCTCACTCCAATGGCCCCCACCCACCGTGTCTCCCATGGCGGCCCACCGTACCCACCCTAGGACCCATTACCCACATCGAGCCATACCCACGGCACTCCAGCGGCCCTCAAACATACCCACCATCAGGGGTCCAAGCCAAATGAACCTCTCCATCTCTGGACCTCTTGCAGCGGCGGTGGACCTGCAGGCATTACTCCTAGTGTTGTTGATGCTAGTTGTACTGCTGCTAGTAGATATATATATATATATATATATATATATATATATATATATATATATATATATATATATATATATATATATATTTACATATCTGATTTTATACAAAAAATGAACATTGAGAGGACACAAGAAAAAGTTCGCTTCCTAGAGGCTGTAGATTTCCTCGAACTACTCCGACGCCGGGCATTCCCCCTCTGGATCGCGACACTGAGGCGCTGAAAGAAAACTAGCCGCTCTAGGGTCTCTTGAAGTGTCAATGAGCTTGGAACCAAGATCCTTAAGAAACCTTCTTGCACTCTCTCCCCCATGGGCCTAGGGTATCAGACCCTACTGGAACGAAGTTGTTCCTTCAAGTTATATATATATATATATATATATATATATATATATATATATATATATATATATATATATATATATATATATATATATATGCGAACAAGCCTGAATGGTCCCCAGGACATATGCAACTGAAAACTCACACCCCAGAAGTGACTCGAACCCATACTCCCAGAAGCAACGCATCTGGTATGTACAAGACGCCTTAATCCACTTGACCATCACGACCGGACATAATGAGGTGATAGCCGAGGCTATTTGAACCACCCCACCGCCGGCACTCGGATAGTTCGAGTCACTTCTGGGGTGTGAGTTTTCAGTTGGATATATATATATATATTTATTAACTAGAAGGGGTACCACCTCTGGTGTAAGTGTAGGGACCTAGAGCCTCGGAGAAGAAAATGAAGAGTACTCAGAGAAGACCTTGTGGATCCTCACTGAACACTTTGATATTTTCTTCTCCTACCACCCCCTATATATATATATATATATATATATATATATATATATATATATATATATATATATATATATATATATATATATATATATATATATATATATATGTCGTACCTAGTAGCCAGAACGCACTTCTCAGCCTACTATGCAAGGCCTAATTTGCCTAATAAGCCAAGTTCTCCTGAATTAATATATTTTCTTTAATTTTTTTCTTATGAAATGATAAAGCTACCCATTTCATTATGTATGAGGTCAATTTATTTTTATTTGAGTTAAAATTAACGTAGATATATGACCGAACCTAACCAACCCTACCTAACCTACCATTATAGGTTAGGTTAGGTTAGGTTGCCGAAAAAGTTAGGTTAGGTTAGGTTAGGTAGGTTAGGTAGTCGAAAAACAATTAATTCTTGAAAACTGGGCTTATTAGGCAAATCGTGTCTTGCATAGTAGGCTCAGAAGTGCGTTCTGGCTACTAGGTACGACATATATATATATATATATATATATATATATATATATATGTCGTACCTAGTAGCCAGAACGCACTTCTCAGCCTACAATGCAAGGCCCGATTTGCCTAATAAGGCAAGTTTTCATGAATTAATGATTTTTCGACCACCTAACCTACCTAACCTAACCTAACCTAACTTTTTCGGCTACCTAACCTAACCTAACCTATAGAGATATGTTAGGTTAGGTTAGGTAGGGTTGGTTAGGTTCGGTCATATATCTACGTTAATTTTAACGCCAATAATTTTTTTTTACCTCATACGTAATGAAATGGGTAGCTTTATCATTTCATAAGAAAAAAATTAGAGAAAATATATTAATTCAGGAAAACTTGCCTTATTAGGCAAATCGGGCCTTGCATTGTAGGCTGAGAAGTGCGTTCTGGCTACTAGGTACGACATATATATATATGTCGTACCTAGTAGCCAGAACGCACTTCTCAGCCTACTATGCAAGGCCCGTTTTGCCTATTAAGCCAAGTTTTCAATTATTAATTGTTTTTCGACTACCTAACCTAACTTTTTCTGCTACCTAACCTAACCTAACCTATAAAGATAGGTTAGGTTAGGTTAGGTAGGGTTGGTTAGGTTTGGTCATATATCTACGTTAATTTTAACTCCAATAAAAAAAATTGACCTCATATATAATGAAATGGGTAGTTTTATCATTTCATAAGAAAAAAATTAGAGAAAATATATTAATTCAGGAAAACTTGGCTTATTAGGCAAATCAGGCCTTGCATAGTAGGCTGAGAAGTGCGTTCTGGCTACTAGGTACGACATATATATATATATATATGACGGGCACTGCTGGATACAATGAGAAACTGGTACATGTTTGTGTGTGCAAAATTAATGTTTGTTGTTTTAGATTCAGATAGTCGGAAGAAAAAGTTCCAAGTAGCACGAGCTGTGGTGAGCCCGTAGTGTACTTACCTGACACAGGAGCGGACCAAGTAGTACCGGCAATAGGTAGCCCGTAGTGTACTTACCTGGCACAGGAGCGGACCAAGTAGTACCGGCAATAGGTAGCCCGTAGTGTACTTACCTGGCACAGGAGCGGACCAAGTAGTACCGGCAATAGGTAGCCCGTAGTGTACTTACCTGGCACAGGAGCGGACCAAATACTACCGACAATGGGTAGCCCGTAGTAAATTTATTTGGCACAGGAGAAATATTTAGCAAATTTAACGTACAAAAAACATACATAGGCTAGTTACTGAGGACTTGCGAGCAAATAACAAAATTTTATGCTAGTATTCTCCAGTTGATTTGAGAAATTAATGTTTGATTAGCGATAACATAATTGTTTAAAATTATTTATCAGTACAATTCATAAGAAGTAAATTATTCTCCAAAATCTATACTAAGGATTGAAAATGAAGTTCATGAATGTGACAGCCGACCCACCTATGGCAGGAAGAGCTACGCCACCGGTTGTGAGAGGGCAGACAAACGGTGCTGGACCAGACGTACCAGAGAGAGGGGTTCATCAGAACCGGTTGAGACTACTCCTTCATGGTTTAATACTATTTCCAACACCTCTACCACATCTACCACCACCCCCACTACCACCACTATGACCACTATCACCAACTCCACCACCCTGGGAACTCTCTCGACAGTGGGTATTCAATACCCAAAATGACAATATGTTAAGTGCACTGGCTTGGTCCCCTGAAGGTTGGTCCATGGGAACACTGGTGGGTATGGCGGGGGTGCCCCTACCCCCCCCCCATGGGCACCTGTGGGTATGGCGGGGGGGGGAGCCCCCACCTCCCATGGGAATGGTGTTCCAGCTCCCCTGAATTTGAGGGGGAGGGGTTTCCCCAGCTCCCCTGGGGTATTATAAGTGGTACTCCTGCCCCAAGGGCATGGAAGAGGTGCCCTGGCCCCTGAGGGCATGCAGGGTACAGGTTGGTTGAGACCGAGCAAAGCTCAATACGACTGTCACAAGGTGATTAACCGTCCCCGTGGCGTAGTGGTAAGACACTCGCCTGGCGTTTCGCGAGCGTTTGGGCCTGGGTTCGTATCCAGGCCGGGGAGGATTGACTGGGCGCCAATCCTTAACTGTAGCCTCTGTTTATCAACAGTAAAATGGGTACTTGGTTGTTAAACGATTTGGCGGGTCGTATTACAGGGAACATGGATTAAGGACTTGCCCGAAACGCTACACGTAAAAGAATGTAAGAACTCTTGTATATGTAAATAAAAAACAAATAAAAGGTGTGTGAAAAAGCTCCTTCCCTCCCTCTCTCCCTATCTCTCTCTCCCCCTCCCACCCTCCCTCTCTCCCTATCTCTCTCTCCCCCTCCCACCCTCCCTCTCTTCCTATCTCTCTCTCCCCCTCCCTCTCTCCCTATCTCTCTCTCCCCCCACCCACCCTCCCTCTCTCCCTATCTCTCTCTCCCCCTCCCACCCTCCCTCTCTCCCTATCTCTCTCTCCCCCTCCCTCCCTAAGAGGCTAATTCCCGCCCCTCCAAACAGCGAAGTGTGTTTTAGTCTCTATACAAAGCTTGACAAACAGGCAACATCCACTCCCCGCGGTGGAGGTAGTCTGTTTAGTGGTAGTGGGGGGGAGGGGGGACTCTCCAGTACGCTGGACCGTCACTACACCGGCTGTCTGAACGCTGGAAGGCGGGGCTCAGGAGCTAAGACTTCACTAAGCACAGTGAGGAGACGTCTTCAAGCGAGTCTTACAAAGGTGACTTACAAGTACTTACAAGCTTTAGCTGGACTTACAGGCACCTTCACAGCTGGCAGCTTTAGCTGGACTTACAGGCACCTTCACAGCTGGCAGCTTTAGCTGGACTTACAGGCACCTTCACAACTGGCAGCTTTAGCTGGACTTACAGGCACCTTCACAGCTGGCAGCTTTAGCTGGACTTACAGGCACCTTCACAGCTGGCAGCTTTAGCTGGACTTACAGGCACCTTCACAGCTGGCAGCTTTAGCTGGACTTACAGGCACCTTCACAGCTGGCAGCTTTAGCTGGACTTACAGGCACCTTCACAGCTGGCAGCTTTAGCTGGACTTACAGGCACCTTCACAACTGGCAGCTTTAGCTGGACTTACAGGCACCTTCACAGCTGGCAGCTTTAGCTGGACTTACAGGCACCTTCACAGCTGGCAGCTTTAGCTGGACTTACAGGCACCTTCACAACTGGCAGCTTTAGCTGGACTTACAGGCACCTTCACAGCTGGCAGCTTTAGCTGGACTTACAGGCACCTTCACAGCTGGCAGCTTTAGCTGGACTTACAGGCACCTTCACAGCTGGCAGCTTTAGCTGGACTTACAGGCACCTTCACAGCTGGCAGCTTTAGCTGGACTTACAGGCACCTTCACAAGCTACAGCTTTAGCTGGACTTACAGGCACCTTCACAGCTGGCAGCTTTAGCTGGACTTACAGGCACCTTCACAGCTGGCAGCTTTAGCTGGACTTACAGGCACCTTCACAACTGGCAGCTTTAGCTGGACTTACAGGCACCTTCACAGCTGGCAGCTTTAGCTGGACTTACAGGCACCTTCACAGCTGGCAGCTTTAGCTGGACTTACAGGCACCTTCACAGCTGGCAGCTTTAGCTGGACTTACAGGCACCTTCACAGCTGGCAGCTTTAGCTGGACTTACAGGCACCTTCACAGCTGGCAGCTTTAGCTGGACTTACAGGCACCTTCACAAGCTACAGCTTTAGCTGGACGGAGAAAAGGATTTCATTTAAAAGGAATTGAATATAATTACTGACATCCGCTCTCTGGCCCGGCCAGTGAGGGGTGAGGGATAAGAGGTTCTGCCCTCCCCAGCCCACCTCTGCCCTCCCCAGCCCACCCCAGCCCACCTCTGCCCTCCCCAGCCCACCCTAACCCACCCCTGCCCACCCTAACCCACCCGTGCCCTCCCCAGCCTACCCTAACCCACCCCTGCCCTCCCCAGCCCACCCTAACCCACCCAGCCCACCCTAACCCACCTCTCCCCTTTCCAGCCCACCCTAACCCACCCCTGCCCACCCTAACCCACCCCTGCCCTCCCCAGCCCACCCTAACCCACCCCCTGCCCTCCCCAGCCCACCCTAACCCACCCCAGCCCACCCTAACCCACCCCTGCCCTCCCCAGCCCCCGCTAACCCACCCCTGCCCTCCCCAGCCCACGCTAACCCACCCCTGCCCTCCCCAGCCCACGCTAACCCACCCCTGCCCTCCCCAGCCCACCCCTGCCCTCCCCAGCCCACCCTAATCCACCCCTGCCCTCCCCAGCCCACCCCTGCCCTTCCCAGCCCACCCTAACTCACCCCTGCCCTCCCCAGCCCACCCCAGCCCTCCCCAGCCCACCCTAACCCACCCCAGCCCACCCTAACCCACCCCTGCCCTCCCCTGCCCACCCTAACCCACCCCTGCCCTCCCCAGCCCTCCCTAACCCACCACTGCCCTCCCAGCCCACCCCTGCCCTCCCCAGCCCACGCTAACCCACCCCTGCCCTCCCCAGCCCACCCCTGCCCTCCCCAGCCCACCCCTGCCCTCCCCAGCCCACCCCTGCCCTTCCCAGCCCACCTTAAACTCACCCCTGCCCTCCCCAGCCCACCCCAGCCCTCCCCAGCCCACCCTAACCCACCCCAGCCCACCCCTGCCCTCCCCTGCCCACCCTAACCCACCCCTGCCCTCCCCAGCCCTCCCTAACCCACCACTGCCCTCCCCAGCCCAACCCTGCCCTCCCCAGCCCACCCTAACCCACCCCTGCCCACCCTAACCCACCCCTGCCCACCCTAACCCACCCCAACCCACCCTAACCCACCCCTGCCCTCCCCAGCCCACCCTAACCCACCCTTGCCCACCCTAACCCACCCCTGCCCACCATAATCCACCCCTGCCCACCCTAACCTACCCCTGCCCTCCCCAGCCCTCCCTAACCCACCCCTGCCCTCCCCAGCCCACCCCTGCCCTCCCCAGCCCACCCTAACCCACCCCTGCCCTCCCCAGCCCACCCTAACCCACCCCAGCCCACCCTAACCCACCCCTGCCCTCCCCAACCCACCCCTGCCCTCCCCAGTCCACCCTAACCCACCCCTGCTCTCCCCAGCCCTCCCTAACCCACCCCTGCCCTCCCCAGCCCTCCCTAACCCACCTCTGCCCACCCTAACCCACCCCAGCCCACCCTAACCCACCCCTGCCCTCCCCAGCCCACCCCAGCCCACCCTAACCCACCCCTGCCCTCCCCAGCCCATCCTAACCCACCCCTGCCCTCCCCAGCCCACCCCTGCCCACCCTTACCCACCCCTGCCCACCCTTGCCCTCCCCAGCCCTCCCTAACCCACCCCTGCCCACCCTAACCCACCCCTGCCCACCCTAACCCACCCCCTGCCCTTTCCAGCCCACCCTAACCCACCACTGCCCTCCCCAGCCCACCCTAAACCACCACTGCCCTCCCCAGCCCACCCTAACCCACCCCTGCCCTCCCCAGCCCACCCTAACCCACCCCTGCCCACCCTAATCCACCCTTGCCCACCCCAGCCCACCCTAACCCACCCCTGCCCTCCCCAGCCCACCCTAACTCACCCCTGCCCTCCCCAGCCCACCCTAACCCACCCCTACCCTCTTCAGCCCACCCTAACCCACCCCTGCCCTCCCCAGCCCATCCTAACCCACCCCTGCCCTCTTCAGCCCACCCTAACCCACCCCTGCCCTCCCCAGCCCACCCTAACCCACCCCTGCCCTCTTCAGCCCACCCTAACCCACCCCTGCCCTCCCCAGCCCACCCTAACCCACCCCTGCCCTCTTCAGCCCACCCTAACCCACCCCTGCCCTCCCCAGCCCACCATAACCCACCCCTGCCCTCCCCAGCCCACCATAACCCACCCCAGGTTTGAACGTCAAGGCCATTTATTTCATAATTGAGTGAGATAGGTTTTATTTGTATTGGTCAAGTGCGCTCTCCCCCTCCCCCCCCCCCTCTCTCTCTCTCTCTCTCTCTCTCTCTCTCTCTCTCTCTCTCTCTCTCTCTCTCTCTCTCTCTCTCCCCTCTCTCTTTCTCTCCCTCCCTCTCTCTCTCTCTCTCTCTCTCTCTCTCTCTCTCTCTCTCTCTCTCTCTCTCTCTCTCTCTCTCTCTCTCTCTCTCTCTCTCTCTCTCACCCTCCCCCCTCTCTCTCTCTCCCTCTCTCTCTCTCACCCTCCCCTCTCTCTCTCTCTCTCTCTCTCTCTCTCTCTCTCTCTCTCTCTCTCTCTCTCTCTCTCTCTCTCTCTCTCTCTCTCTCTCTCTCTCTCACCCTCTCCCCCTCTCTCTCCCTCCCTCCCTCTCTCTCACCCTCCCCCCTCTCTCTCTCTCTCTCTCTCTCTCTCTCTCTCTCTCTCTCTCTCTCTCTCTCTCTCTCTCTCTCTCTCTCTCTCTCTCTCTCTCTCTCTCTCTCTCTCTCTCACCCTCCCCCCCTCTCTCTCTCTCCCTCCCTCCCTCTCTCTCACCCTCCCCTCTCTCTCTCTCTCTCTCTCTCTCTCTCTCTCTCTCACCCTCCCCCCTCTCTCTCTCTCCCTCCCTCTCTCTCTCTCTCCCTCCCTCCCTCTCTCTCACCCTCCCCCCCTCTCTCTCTCTCTCTCTCTCTCTCTCTCTCTCTCTCTCTCTCTCTCTCTCTCTCTCTCTCTCCTATTTGTGCCTACAAGTCATCTTGCTCTCCCTTATATCTCATTGGCCTTTCCAATGTCCACCTTTGACCTCTGTATATCCTTGAATACTTTGTATGCTGTGATCAAGTCCCCTCTGCTTCATGTTTGTGTGGTTCAAGGGCCCGGGTGGTGGGTCAGCTGAGGGTGGGCCAGCAAGGAGGTGGGCAGAGAGGTGGGTCAACTAGGACGTATAAATTATTATACCATCAGGGATAATCTGAGCGGTCACAAGTGATGACACCACACCAGTCTTTGTCCGCTCTCTTCTGTCCTCCTGCCCTTGCTGTACCCGTTACCTCCTCCTCTCTCGCCGTTACTGACCGTTAGTCACCGTTAATGACCGTTAGTCACCGTTAATGACCGTTAGTCACCGTTAATGACCGTTAGTCACCGTTACTGGCCGTTACTGGCCGTTAGTCACCGTTAGGAACCGTTACTGGCCGTTAGTCACCGTTAATGATCGTTACTGGCCGTTAGTCACCGTTAATGATCGTTACTGGCTGGTAGTCACTGTTACTGGCCGTTATAGTCACCGTTAATGACCGTTACTGGCCGTTATAGTCACTGTTAATGACCGTTACTGGCCGTTATAGTCACCGTTAATGACCGTTAGTCACAGCTTCTCTCTTGGTAATGGTAATATTTCCGTTAATTCGGCTTGGGGGGGGGCCGTTATTGGGCATTAGAAACCATTCATGGCCTTTAGTAAAAGTTTTACATCCGATAACAACAGATTTGTATATACCGTTAAGAGTTTTAATGTGTGGTGTATCCCGTTACTTTCAGCTTGTTTACAGCCATTTACCGTTAATCATCGTTAGTGACCGTTAAGGCTCCCCGTTAATAGCCGGTAGTGAACGTTACTATAATTTTAAACGGCTGTAACATACCGTCAGATCCGCTATTGAGCTTCTGGCCGTTATAGCCGGCTCGAGTCCGTTAATTTCCGTTATTAATCACTTGTTAACGGGTTAAGGACGGGAGAGCGGGAATCCCTTTTATTCTATACTTATCACTTGCTTAATCTTCCTTAATGTCATGCAATTAAGTATACTTTGCTTATCGAGGTAACAGAAATAATTGTATTATAATTTTGTTATCAATTGGTTTAAATTTTGGTATTTTATTTAGTTCAATGTAAATGGGTGTAAAGGCAATATTTATGTAAATTCTCGTTCAGTTTGATTTATTTTTTGATGTTCATTTCGACTAAGAAATCTTGTTCATTATTATTTTTATTTTCAATTCTCATCCGTGAGAAAGAAAGAGGAACAGTCTTTTATTGACGATAGAATGTAGTCATTGGTCGCGTACGTCAGACACCCGAATGACTAACTATTTTATTCGGCGTGATAAAAAAAAGTTTTCTTAAAACAAATCCACTAGTCAGCAGAGAGCTGGGAGAGCCACAGCTAGTCAGCAGAGAGAGCTGGGTGAGTCACAGCTAGTCAGCAGAGAGAGCTGGGTGAGTCACAGCTAGTCAGCAGAGCGAGCAGAGAGCCACAGTTAGTCAGCAGAGAGAGCTGGGTGAGCCACAGCTAGTCAGCAGAGAGAGCTGGGTGAGCCACAGCTAGTCAGCAGAGAGAGCTGGGTGAGCCACAGCTAGTCAGCAGAGAGAGCTGGGTGAGTCACAGCTAGTCAGCAGAGAGAGCTGGGAGAGCCACAGCTAGTCAGCAGAGAGAGCTGGGTGAGCCACAGCTAGTCAGCAGAGCGAGCAGAGAGCCACAGCTGGATAATTTGACTTATGAAGGAACTGCTGTCACAAAGAGACGGCTTACTGACAGTCATTTTGAGTGCTATTGAAGTCAGATCTGTGTTGGGAGACTTTGGTCCGGGACGGTCCTGGACCAAGTGGGCTGAGGATCTGATTTTGTAATTTTTTTTATAAATTCGTTGAATGATTAGTTTACGTTAGTCCAATTGTATACAAGAATACATTTTTATTCACTTGTATTAGAATACAATTGTATTCTCATCGTCACTGATATTATTGTTGTTAAGACTCTCTCTTGGGTAATTTACTGTAAACTTGTGTAAACTAATTCAACTACAAATGTACTAAACTGACATGAATAAAACAAAATTTATTATTGTGCCCTGAAACACATGATAATGGTTTAAGGCAGCGTCTGGGATGCTTTCGGACGTAGGTTCGAATCCTCGTCACGGCCTTTGTGGATTTCTTTACATAATAATGATCCAGGACGGACCGAAACGTCGTCGTCCCTTCACCTTTTAGTGTGTGGTCTGGTCAACATACTTCAGCCACGTTATTGTGACTCATCGTCTGTATATGATTAAAAAAAATCGAATTTGATTATATATTAGATAGGCCTAGATAAGGTGAGGTAAGCGTCGGTTAGGTTAACCTGTTTGTTTTGGTTAGGTTAGACTTAGGTTAGGTTAGGTTAGACTTGAGTAAGGTTAGGTTAGACTTGGGTAAGGTTAGGTTAGACTTAGGTAAGGTTAGGTTAGACTTGGGTAAAGTTAGGTTAGACTTGGGTAAGGTTAGGTTAGACTTAGGTAAGGTTAGGTTAGACTTAGGTAAGGTTAGGTTAGACTTGGGTAAGGTTAGGTTACACTTGGGTAAAGTTAGGTTACACTTGGGTAAGGTTAGGTTAGACTTAGGTAAGGTTAGGTTAGACTTGGGTAAGGTTAGGTTAGACTTAGGTAAGGTTAGGTTAGACTTGGGTAAGGTTAGGTTAGACTTGGGTAAAGTTAGGTTACACTTGGGTAAGGTTAGGTTAGACTTAGGTAAGGTTAGGTTAGACTTGGGTAAGGTTAGGTTAGACTTAGGTAAGGTTAGGTTAGACTTGGGTAAGGTTAGGTTAGACTTAAGTAAGGTTAGGTTAGACTTGGGCAAGGTTAGGTTAGACAAGATTACCTAGAGACATCTAGGTAAGGAAGACCAGAGTGTCTTCACTCTGGAAGAGAATATAACATAATCTCGAGTCACAGCTTCGAACACCCCGATAAGTGAACACAATACGAACTGTAACATGCTCTAACAGACATTTTGATTACATAACAATTATCATTAACACGAGATCCCTCTTCTTGGCGGGATGGAACCCTCAATGTCATTTTTCCATCATGTTCAAGTACGATTATTGAGACAATAAAATACATCTCAAAGGAATGGAGTAGTTTAGGCTAGTTCTACCCTCTAGTTTTCATCTTTTTTGCGTGTGGCTTCATTTGATTTCATTAATTGTTGTGTGCTTGAAGTAAGATGGACTATTCGTACCAGAATCATTTATATGTCATTGGAGATTCGAACTCATTGCTGAAAAACATAATATAGAATAGGGGCAGTATGGACAGTGTGGTCAAAAAGCAAAAATAATGTATTTTTACGGGAACATCGTAAACCCCCATCAAGTCATATGGCCGCCACCCGCTGGCAGCTAATTACCAAGTTGCTGACGCTTGTTACGCCCTCAGTGGGCGGCCTGACTCTTCCACGTGCGTCACGCCCGCACGCCCTCCCCCCCTCCATACATGCCGCCCATAAGGCTATAATGTGAGTGATCTACAACTTCATGGCAACTCATCTTTGTAGTATTTGGCAACTTTCAATGTTTACAAACACAGATCACTAGTAACTAATATTTTTAGTTACTATGATAATTACTACTAAATGAACAGCATTAACAGAAACAAATTCCAGCATATTTTGTTTACTATAAATATTATTAACGATTCTAGTTTTTCCTTTATTTGGTTTTTATTATTAGTACAAAAATAAATGCCAGCTATACCATCAAGGGCGGTTAGTGACCAGGAGGTTGTGTTACAGCTATACCATCAAGGGCGGTTAGTGACCAGGAGGTTGTGTTACAGCTATACCATCAAGGGCGGTTAGTGACCAGGAGGTTGTGTTACACGTTAACGTTAGTTTGGGACAGTATTCTTAATGTGGGTTTAAAAGTATTCTTAGTGTGCAGCTGGTACACGCGCTGGACGATGAGTCACAATAACGTGGATGAAGACTTTTTTTTTTTATAGATATATACAAGAGTTGTTACATGGTTGTACAGCCACTAGTACGCGTAGCGTCTCGGGCAAGTCCTTAATCCTATGGTCCCTGGAATACGATCCCCTGCCGCGAAGAATCGTTGTTACAACCAAGTACACATTTTACTGTTGAGTAAAACAGAGGCTACAGTTAAGGATTTGCGCCCAGTAAATCCTCCCCGGCCAGGATACGAACCCATGACATAGCGCTCGCGGAACGCCAGGCGAGTGTCTTACCACTGCACCACGGAGACTGGAATGTTGACCAAACTTCAACACCAGATGAGCAGACGACGACGTTTCGGTCCGTCGTGGACCATTATCAAGTCGATTGGAACAAAAGTTCCAAGTAGCACAGCCTATGGTGAGCCCGAAGTGGACTTGAGTTCAGTGTTGTAGTTTTAGATTCAGCTACTTATAACAGTTAGAAGAATTACGGCGCTACAGAGTCCGTAGTGGAACAGTATTCCAAGTGTTTTTGTTTTACATTCAACAATACGGAACAAAAGCTACACGTAGCACAGACTATGGTGAGCCCTTAGAATGTAAACGCGTTGTTTAAGATTCGCTACCTGGAACAAAAAGTTCCAAGTAGCACGGGCTATGGTG
The DNA here is from genome assembly GCF_040958095.1 of Procambarus clarkii. Lineage (NCBI taxonomy): Eukaryota > Metazoa > Arthropoda > Malacostraca > Decapoda > Cambaridae > Procambarus > Procambarus clarkii. The sequence goes on from NC_091154.1 coordinate 363,973, forward strand.
ATCGCGCAGTGTGTCGGCGCGCGCTTATCATGTTCTGAGCTGCTGACGAGCAGGTAACTGTCTGTTAATGCTAATTTATGCTAATTGTTGACAGCTAATTTGCATTTTAAGTAGCGGTAATGGCTACAGCTACTGGACGGTAGTTGTATATTTTGAGTAAAGTTTTATTGGTGTTAGTTGTCTATGGGGATTACGGCAATAGTTCATTGTGTCTTCCCGGAAGGATAAATTTTAATAAACTCCTAAAAACATTTAAAGGTTTTCACACCTCTTAAAGAAGGCTCACTTATCTGTAAATTTAGTTCTGAAGAAAAGCCTCCACCTTAAATGTGCACTGTAGTGTGATTAAGTAATTACCATCATCTTACCCTAACTACATAACAGCCCAACTACCCCAGAGACGTGATTGCCAGTTTGTCGTTACCTTAATTGGCGGTTTAACGACCAAACTAGCAATTTGAGGTCTGCTTAAATGGGCATAAAAAAGAAAACAAAATCTGGAATATTTAAACGTTGACGGATTTGAAGAATCTGGGACGAGCTTTTGTGTAATTATTTATGGTTTATTGTGTTATATTTATGTTGGGTATGTAGTCATTACTTTAATATAAATTTATTATAATATTCGTATAGGGCGTTATATTTTCTGTATAGTTCTAACATTTTCCTCTTTTTTTTTTGCATAGTAACAGTTTGATCACATATACTCGCTAGCACGCAGGACTCGTAATTCTGTGGCGCGGGTTCGATTCCCGCACCAGGCAGAAACAAATGGGCAAAGTTTCTGTCATCCTGAATGTCTCTGTTACCTAGCAGTAAATAGGTACCTGGGAGTTAGTCAGCTGTCGCGGGCTGCTTCCTGGGGGGAGGTGTGTGTGGGGTGTGGGAAAAAAAGTAGTTAGGAAACAGTTGATTGACAGTTGAGAGGCGGAACCAAAGAGCCAGAGCTCAACCCCCGCAAGTACAACTAGGTAAGTATACACACACACACACACACACACACACACACACACTCACATTCACACACACACACACACACACACACACACACACACACACACACACACACACACACACACACACACACACACACACTCACATTCACACACACACACACACACACACACACACACACACACACACACACACACACACACACACACACACACATAAAAAAGAAAACAAAATCTGGAATATTTAAACGTTGACGGATTTGAAGAATCTGGGACGAGCTTTTGTGTAATTATTTATGGTTTATTGTGTTATATTTATGTTGGGTATGTAGTCATTACTTTAATATAAATTTATTATAATATTCGTATAGGGCGTTATATTTTCTGTATAGTTCTAACATTTTCCTCTTTTTTTTTGCATAGTAACAGTTTGATCACATATACTCGCTAGCAGTATATGTGAAGGAATTACAAATAAAGCAAATGAGCTTGGAGAACTGGTACTAGAGGAAAACCCAGACATAATAGCCCTCACAGAAACAAAGATCACGAAAACAATAACAAATGCAGTGTTTCCACAGGACTATTATGTTATGCGGAAAGAGAGGGAAGGAAGAGGTGGGGGTGGTGTAGCTCTGCTGGTAAGAAAAGGCTGGGATTTTGAGGAGATGGATATTCAGGGCTGTGAAGGTTTCAGTGACTACATAGCAGGTACTGTAACAAATGGAGGGAAAAAAATTATAGTCGCAGTCATATATAATCCACCACCAAATGACAGAAGACCTAGACAGGAATATGATAGAAACAACATGGCCACCATTAACATAATAGAAAGAGCAGCTTCTGTTGCTAGCAGGAATGGATCTGGACTACTAATTATGGGAGACTTCAACCATGGGAAGATAGATTGGAAGAACAGAGACCCGCATGGAGGACCAGAAACATGGAGAGCTAAGCTGCTGGACGTGGCAACAAGAAACTTTCTAAGCCAGCATACCAAAGAGCCAACAAGAATGAGAGGAGAAGATGAACCAGCAATGCTTGATTTGATATTTACCCTAAATGAATGGGATATAAGGGAAGTTAAGATGGAAGCGCCCTTGGGAATGAGTGACCACAGTGTATTGAACTTTGAGTACCTGGTAGAGCTAGGACTTATCTCCCCCCAAAAAGAACTAGGAATCAAAAGGCTGGCATACCGAAAGGGGAATTATGAACAGATGAGAAGTTTCCTAAGTGAAATACCTTGGGACACAGACCTCAGAGACAAGTCTGTACAGGGTATGATGGACTATGTTACCCAAAAGTGTCAGGAGGCAGTAAACAGGTTCATCCCGGCCCAAAGGGAAAAATCCGAGAAGCAACAGAAGAATCCATGGTATAATAGGGCATGTATGGAAGCGAAGAAACTGAACAAAAAGGCGTGGAGGAACTTCCGGAATAACAGAACACCAGAAAGCAGGGAGAGATACCAGAGAACCAGGAATGAGTACGTCAGGGTGAGAAGAGAAGCAGAGAAAAATTTTGAAAATGATATAGCAAACAAAGCCAAGACCGAACCAAAGCTACTCCACAGTCACATCAGAAGGAAAACAACAGTGAAAGAACAGGTATTGAAACTTAGAACAGGCGAGGACAGGTATACAGAGAATGACAGAGAGGTGTGTGAGGAACTCAACAAGAGGTTCCAGGAGGTCTTCACAATAGAACAGGGTGAGGTCACTGTGCTAGGAGAAAGGGAGGTAAACCAGGCGGCCTTGGAGGAGTTCGAAATTACGAGAGAGGAGGTCAAGAGACACCTGCTGGATCTGGATGTTAGAAAGGCGGTTGGTCCAGATGGGATCTCACCATGGGTACTGAAAGAGTGTGCAGAGGCACTTTGCTTGCCACTCTCCATAGTGTATAGTAAATCACTAGAGACGGGAGACCTACCAGAAATATGGAAGACGGCGAATGTGGTCCCAATATACAAAAAGGGCGACAGACAAGAGGCACTGAACTACAGGCCAGTGTCCTTGACTTGTATACCATGCAAGGTGTTGGAGAAGATCGTGAGAAAAAACCTGGTAACACATCTGGAGAGAAGGGACTTCGTGACAAATCGCCAACATGGATTCAGGGAGGGTAAATCTTGCCTTACAGGCTTGATAGAATTCTACGATCAGGTGACACAGATTAAGCAAGAAAGAGAGGGCTGGGCGGACTGCATTTTCTTGGATTGTCGGAAAGCCTTTGACACAGTACCGCATAAGAGGCTGGTACATAAGCTGGAGAGACAGGCAGGTGTAGCTGGTAAGGTGCTCCAGTGGATAAGGGAGTATCTAAGCAATAGGAAGCAGAGAGTTACGGTGAGGGGTGAGACCTCCGATTGGCGTGAAGTCACCAGTGGAGTCCCACAGGGCTCTGTACTCGGTCCTATCTTGTTTCTGATATATGTAAATGATCTCCCGGAGGGTATCGATTCATTTCTCTCAATGTTTGCGGACGATGCTAAAATTATGAGAAGGATTAAAACAGAAGAGGACTGTTTGAGGCTTCAAGAAGACCTAGACAAGCTGAAGGAATGGTCGAACAAATGGTTGTTAGAGTTTAACCCAACCAAATGTAATGTAATGAAGATAGGTGTAGGGAGCAGGAGGCCAGATACAAGGTATCATCTGGGAGAGGAAATTCTTCAGGAGTCAGAGAAGGAAAAAGACTTGGGGGTTGATATCACGCCAGACCTGTCTCCTGCAGCACATATCAAGCGGATAACATCAGCGGCATATGCCAGGCTGGCCAACATACGAACGGCATTCAGAAACTTGTGTAAAGAATCATTCAGAACTTTGTATACCACATATGTCAGGCCAATCCTGGAGTATGCAGCCCCAGCATGGAGTCCATATCTAGTCAAGGATAAGACTAAACTGGAAAAGGTTCAAAGGTTTGCCACCAGACTAGTACCCGAGCTGAGAGGTATGAGCTACGAGGAGAGACTACGGGAATTAAACCTCACTTCGCTGGAAGACAGAAGAGTTAGGGGGGACATGATCACCACATTCAAGATTCTGAAGGGGATTGATAGGGTAGATAAAGACAGTCTATTTAACACAAGGGGAACACGCACAAGGGGACACAGGTGGAAACTGAGTGCCCAAATGAGCCACAGAGATATTAGAAAGAACTTTTTTAGTGTCAGAGTGGTTGACAAATGGAATGCACTAGGAAGTGATGTGGTGGAGGCTGACTCCATACACAGTTTCAAGTGTAGATATGACAGAGCCCGATAGGCTCATGAATCTGTACACCTGTTGATTGACGGTTGAGAGGCGGGACCAAAGAGCCAGAGCTCAACCCCCGCAAACACAACTAGGTGAGTACAACTAGGTGAGTACACACACATACACACACACACACACACACACACACACACACATTCACACACACACACACACTCACACACACACACACACACACACGTTAAGTCGACAATCTAAGCTTCAATTGGTTGGTCCGACAAGGATTTGTTTGGTTCTTCTTGACTCCTTAAATTCTTGAATAGCCTCGTATATCCCCGTGTGTGTGTCCTGGTAAATCCCAGAATATTGTGGTATATTCCTCTATGCTTTATTGTATCCCAGAGCATACCAGTATACCCAAGAATATTCTGGTATATATCTCTTGTTTTTTTAATGTTGCCAGTTTTCATTTATGTTTATATTCTGGAATATACCGCTATATCCTGGAAAGTACCTGAATATACTGGAATATATCGAAAAATCTAGGCATATCCTGGGACAATCTTGTAAATCAACCTTGGTATATTCAAAATTATCCCATTACACAATGGTCTAGTCTATTACAACAACAACAACACACTCACACACACACACACACACACACTCACACACACACACACACACACACACACACACACACACACACACACACACACACACACACACTCACACACACACACACACCACACACACACACACTCACACACACACACACTCACACACACACACACACACACACACTCACACACACACACACACACACACACACACACACACACACACACACTCACACACACACACACTCACACACACACACACACACACACACACACACACACACACACACACACTCACACACACACACACTCACACACACACACACACTCACACACACACACACACACACACACACACACACACACACACACACACACACACACACACACACTCTCACACACACACACACACACACACACACACACTCACACACACACACACACACACACACACACACACACACACACACACACACACACACACACACTCTCACACACACACACACACACACACACACACACACACACACACACACACACACACACACACACAGCTCTTCGCTCAACTAGCTATTAAACCAGGGTAGAGAAGCGCTCAAAACTCAAGCCTCTTTCATACGCAGTTTGAATAAGACAGGAATTAGCTGTGTTGCTTGTTCATACAGCAGTTTGGGTCTTCGAAGGCTACTTAATATTCTGCATGTCGATTTGGTGTTGCCCTGTAGGCCTATCGACCTCTGGAGGGTTGTTAAGGCTTAGCAATTTAGTCCAGAACATAGTTCAGGACTGAAGCAAGCTCAGTATATATATATATATATATATATATATATATATATATATATATATATATATATATATATATATATATATATATATATATATATATATATATCCTCTTCTCAACATATACTGTGATATTTCTTAATTTATTTCATATTTCATGTAAAACAAAACTTATGATTCCTCTCTTAAAAAAATAGAGTTGAGGAATTTATTCAAGTAAATACCATTTGTTTAAAAAAGCAAAAACAAAAAACATAAAAGTATTTGTTTATTCAGTAAACTTTTGGAGACAGAAATGTGGGATTTTTTCTTGTCAGAGAGAATCTGGAGAGACGAAGTGGAGATTGTCTCAGATTTATTCACGCCAGAAACGCAGTTGGACGGTTTCAGTTCATTCAAAACCTTTCAGGAAAATTCTCCTTTATGTTCTAATTTTTCTTATTAGATTCTTATATTGAAATATGTGTTTTTAATTTTAATTTCGTTTCTAGAGATTATTTTGACAATTTTCTGCGTTTTTTCACAAACGTTATATACATTAGATAGATTTTTTCAGATTTAGTCGTTCAAGTACATTTGAGAAAACGAAATTCTCATACATATACATATATACTTTCTGATTGATCAGTAAGCTTTTGTGTTGTATTAACAACCCTCCAGAGGTTGATAGGCCTCCAGCCAAAGACCAAAACAGACTAAGCTTCAAATATATCCTAAAATTTCCCTCCTTGAACGCTGACAAATCTTTCAGATTCGTAAATATATTACCCAAATTACCTAATATTTAGTCCATCCAAACTCCATAGGCTATAAACCTCTTCAAAACATTTCCTTACCCCACAAAAAAAAGAAAGTTTGTTTACGACTACTTGGCTCTTAAAGAACCTTTAGAACAGCTCGCATTCACTCACAAAAGTCCCACACAACCCAAAGCAACAACCTCACAATTGTGAGTTACAGGCCACAATTCCAGCTTATTTCTGGGGAGCAATTTTGTGAGGCGCCTTGGAATTGACAGACAAGGGTTTATACACCCTGACTGATGCGCTGCAATTGTTTGAGTGAACGGGGTATAACAGGTGTTTGAGGGAGTGTGTGAAGGAGAGGGAGAGGGAGGCATTATCGTCCATTCTTTACCACACACTGCCTCTCACGTCTCCAAACTGCCTCATAGACCAAACAAAGGGACGTTGAAACATTCTGGAGTGTTGACCAGACCACACACTAGAAGGTGAAGGGACGACGACGACGTTTCGGTCCGTCCTGGACCATTCTCAAGTCTATTGTGACTTGAGAATGGTCCAGGACGGACCGAAACGTCGTCGTCCCTTCACCTTCTAGTGTGTGGTCTGGTCAACATACTTTAGCCACGTTATTGTGACTCATCGCCTGCATAACAGTTGATGTTCTACAGGTGGTGACGGGCGTGAAGAGAAGTCTGCCGCCCGCCTCGTCAGTAGGGGCGGCCATGGACGGATCTGTGGGCGGCGCCGACCTGTACGCCCACGGCGCCCCCGCCCCCCCGCCCCCCAAGCTGGCAAGGACACATCCGCCCCCCCTACTGCCCGACCACGGAGGTGAGGGGGATTACTGGGGAGGATTACTAGGGTCAATTTCTAGGGGCTGTTACTGTGGTGGATTAAGGTAAAGTTAACGGGTGATATCATATATATAGGAAGGGAGATTTGCTGAGAGAGGGAGAGAGAGAGAGAGAGAGAGAGAGAGAGAGAGAGAGAGAGAGAGAGAGAGAGAGAGAGGAGAGAGAGAGAGAGGGAGGGAGAGAGAGAGGAGAGAGAGAGAGAGGGAGGGAGAGAGAGAGAAGGAGAGAGAGAGAGGAAGGGAGAGAGAGAGGGAGAGAGAGAGAGGGAGGGAGAGAGAGACAGAGGGAGGGAGAGAGAAAGAGAGAGAGAGAGAGAGAGAGAGAGAGAGAGAGAGAGAGAGAGAGAGAGAGAGAGAGAGAGACAGAAAGTAAACTATAACCTGGTGCTTCTGTTCACCTGCAGGTGGAGAAGTGTGCTCCTGTCCGCCCTTCGAGTGTACCTGCGGCAAGCTGCTGATGGGCGGGGTTGTGGGCGTGGTGTCGTCGCCAGGGGGCGTGGGGTCGCTGGTGCCCCGCCCACCCCACTACGCCCACACGCCCCTCGACCCATACTTCACCCACATGCAGCACCACCCAGAGGAGGCGAGTCACGGAGTGCGAGCCACCCAACTCTACAGGAGCCCGGCGCCGCCCACAGGGGGATTCCACCCACCACCGCCCCTCAACTGGTCGCCGCCCACCACCCTAACCCCTGAATGGGGCATGGCAGCGCCCGCTGGCTACCGCCCTGACGCCCTGAACGATGGGTGGGGCAGCGCCGCCATGTTGGATCAGGGCGGACCCGGGTTGTGGAGTGAGGTGTCTGCCAGCCTCCCACCCCACGCCCACAACACTCCTCACAGCTATACCTGCGACTCTGAGCCAATATTCCCCTTCGAGGAAGCCTTCCAGCCGCAAGACATCTTCGCCCTGGAGCAGCCATACAGGAAGAAGGAGGAGTCAGGAGTGGCGGCGCCTGCCATCCCCGAGGCCACAGCACAGAGGTTCCTGCAGTGTATAGACGACATAATTGGTGACTGTTTCCTTGACGATACGGAGCAGCAGCAGCAGCAGCAGCAGCAGCAGCGGTCTCCCCCCACCCTGCTGGACCTTGGTAGCGGGGCGTTAACACAACACCACCACCCATATACCACCCACGCGCCCTCTCTACCGCCCCCACACACGCCCACGCCCGTCTTCTCCACGCCCGCTACGCCCACTCCCGCCCCCACGAGCGGCGCGCCCAGTGCGGGGATAGAGGAGTCTCTCCTCCACAACAGACTGCTCTCCCCGAGCCTGCAGCAGCTGCAGCAGCTGGAGGAGGCCACGAGGTCTCCCAGAGTGGACACCTTGTGTCCGGAGACCGGCGCCAGGTTTGCGTACCCTTCACCCGCCGCCGATTACGTCAATTACGCCAATGAAACGAGCGGCTACGCCACCCAGGACTCCTCCACCAATGGCAGCCTGTCGAGCTATGACGTCACGGTGTACACGTCATCATTCTGCGTGTCGCCCAGCCAATCAGAGATGGTCTCGACGCGAGAGGGGAAGAGCGATAATCAGCTGCCAGCGTGTGAGGGGAAGTTAGTGCTGGCATGTCATCAAATGGCGCCCAGCGAGGCTGCCTCTTCCCTCAGCTGAAGCTCTCCACGCGCTCCATACCTGCTATAACTGTCTCCATACCTGCTATAACTGTGCCTCCGGCCACTGTTGCCAGAATAATAACATTCAAACTATTGCAGGCTGTTCAACAGGCCTATTGCTGATGTTTAAACAACTCAGAGCTCGTCAGTGTGTCAGCCTTCACAAGAGTAGTTCTTAGACTACAACCACTTTACACAAACTAAGATAACAACGACCTGTCACTGTTGGTCTGAGTCTGTTATCGACGTCTGGGGGCCTGAGAGTTCTTACAATGGTTTATTAAAAAGATAATCCTCTTGGATTGTCTTTTTGCCATGTATTGCGTCCAGTACTTCGAAGAATTCTAGTTCTTGGACATTCTTGTGGCACAGACTTGTACTGCGCGAGGCTGGGAACACTCTGGTGTTTGTAACAGAGGAACTAATGGTTGGAAGTGAGGTACATGAAGCCTCTGGAGTTTTGAGAAACCAATAGAGGCAGAAAGCTCTTTCGAAATCGAGTGGCCCTCAAGACAGTTCTTCCAGTTCTAAAACCGTTTTCAATATCCAGTAAACCGGTGATTTAGACCGTGTTCCAGTCTTTTTCCCGGTTCGAAGTGCCACTGAAACTTTTTAAAATGTTCTCTGGAACCGTGATACAGATGGTTTCATAATCGGTGTAGCTCTCAAGAGTATTTACTGACTGTATCCGGCATCTGACTCACAATAAGTTAAGAGCAGCTTAACTTATGTTTAATGAACGTGTTAGACATGGTGATTGAACACTCTTGAGTCGTTAGGCCCCCAGTGACTTGTCAAGTTAGTTTATATTTTGAATTAGGGGTTTTTGCCCCGTGTTACTGAACTCTGTCATCTCATGACTGTAGCGTCCACACCATGAACACCTTCACCTCAAAATCAAATCTAGAAATTTGAAAACTTTATATTTCTCCTTTTCTTCAGTTAGGCTTGTGCCTTCTCTCCGCGAGTATTCTTAATTTGAATGTTTAATTTGTGGTACAAAAAGTGGCTCCATGGGGTGGTCGACGCTCTTACAGAACGTGGCTCTTCATCTCAAGTTACAAAGTGCTGAGAGCGTTACAAAGTGCTGAGAGCGTTACAAAGTGCTGAGGGCGTTACAAAGTGCTGAGAGCGTTACAAAGTGCTGAGGGCGTTACAAAGTGCTGAGAGCGTTACAAAGTGCTGAGGGCGTTACAAAGTGCTGAGAATGGCTCCTGCTCTTCTCGTACCGCTCCTCGTTAGGTTGTCTGCAATTCCCGATCTCCAGAAACTATCATTAGTGTTTAAGAAGTTTTATCAAGATTTGTTTTAGGCCATATTGACCCCTTCAGCCGCTGTGAAGTTGCAACGAAACAAAATGTCAAAGTTTGCCCTTAAAACGTCAATATTTTTATTTTCTCCATTTAAAGAAAACATGAAATTTGGCGGGAACACAGCGGCTGAAGGCTCCCATATATAGTTAAGTCTGTAGCCTTTAACTCACCACATATCTGCTCATAAGTTAAAGTATTATGAAGATTATTATTTTTTCCAATGCTAGTCAAATTCGTTCGGTCGCATTTCACTGCAAAACTAGTCAAGACGAAAAAAACAAAATGACAAACACATATTCTCTCATTTCTGTGCTTTTCTTCCGGTAATGAGTCTGAAAATGACTTTTTTAATTATGTTATTAAGATTTATGTATGTGTAGAAGACTGCCAATTACCTTTAAACTAGTGTACAGGAGTCGAGTACCTTTTGTAGGTAAGATAACATACAAAATTACTTGTGTGGAGTGGCTGTTTAATATGGAAATGGAACGTAATCCGTAAATGAAAAAACAAAGATTATGTAATATAGTTATGTGTGACAAAGCCTAAAGTATTTCACTACAGTATTGTGCTCTATTTCATTTGCTTGAGAATTTAAAATTGTCTAAATTCACCTATACGTAATTTTTGCTTCATTTAGACATATAATAGGTTATTGTAACATATCCCTAAATATCTTGGTCTACCCAGTTTTAGCCATATTAATTTTAAATCAAACAAGCAAGATTAGGCATAGATTCTCGCAGATAAAGAAAACGGGAGCTAATTTCCGCTCCTGCTATTGGCTGGGATCAGACGAAGCTGATTGGCTCAAGTAAACGCCATGGCCAATCACATCGCAGGGTAACGAGAACATGCGACTATCCTGATTGGCTTACTGAAATATACATCAGAAAATTTACAACTTTTGGCCAATAAGTCAGCGATACCGTTATTCAAAGATTTGTTAAGTCTATACAAGTTATGCCATTGTTGTCCAGATCTTACAATGGTCTTAAACATTAAATTATGCCCAACTGTTGCCTCATAAATTGGTTGAAATTTTCACTTATGTTAATTTACTGGTGATGTTAAGTTGACTGATGTTGAAGTTCTACAAATGTTTAATCTCGGTTACATTAAATAATCATTGATGTTAAATTCGTAGCTCTGTTACCATTGATGTTAATTACCAATGTTAAATTTGGCATTGATACAAAATTGTTAACGTTATATTGACTTAAATAACTTAAGGACCAACAAATGTTAAATCACTTATGCTAGATGAGCAGCAAATTGTGTTAAGATGTTAAATATTCGCATGAATGTTAAAACTGAAGCAATGAGATAAAGTGTGTATGTGAAACAGTTAACGAAACTGCCTTGTTAGTAGTTTGAAGTTTATTAAATTAACATTAAAAGACAGAGACTAGTCCACGAGTCAGCGCTTGAAGGATAGCTCACCCTACTGCTCAAGTGCTAGTGTTGAGGTTAATCCACTACCTGAGCGCCAGTTTTAAGTCGTGGTTTACCCACGTTAACTCTCAATGATGACTTATTCCTTAAGTGTAAAATAATCAGTTACTTGAGCGCTCGCTCTGAAAGTTGAGGTTGACCTTGAGGATGTAGGCTTCAAGGTCAAGGCCCTTGAGTGACTCTTCAAGGCCGACTTCATGCCAAACATCGCGAAAAAAGCATAATACTTGATTAATTTCACAAGTGTGACTTAATACTTTATCTCTCAAGTATGACCTCACGCTTGGCCTACCGCTCAAGCGTGACCTAACAGAAAAAATCAAAGTTATCTCATTCACATTCCATTTGTTAACAGTATATTGACCTCAGACTCCAGGTCACCCTCGGAATGCTTCTTCTAATATATGAATAATTATATATTATATATAAATATATATATATATATATGTCGTACCTAATAGCCAGAACGCACTTCTCAGCCTACTATGCAAGGCCCGATTTGCCTAATAAGCCAAGTTTTCCTGAATTAATACTTTTTCTCTAACTTTTTTCTTATGAAATGATAAAGCTACCCATTTCATTATGTATAAGGTAAAAAAAATTTTGTGGGAGTTAAAATTAACGTAGATATATGACCGAACCTAACCAACCCTACCTAACCTAACCTAACCTATCTTTATAGGTTAGGTTAGGTTAGGTAGCCGAAAAAGTTAGGTTAGGTTAGGTTAGGTAGGTTAGGTAGCCGAAAAACAATTAATTCATGAAAACTTGGCTTATTAGGCAAATCGGGCGTTGCATAGTAGGCTGAGAAGTGCGTTCTGGCTACTAGGTACGACATATATATATATATATATATATATATATATATATATATATATATATATATATATATATATATATATATATATATATATATATATATATATAAATGCACACAATTTTAACTAGCGAAAGTGGCGTTTTGTGGGATTTATCAATAATTTATAATTGTTGGTGTTTCAAGTCCAAACAAAAGTCTGGTTCAACTGAGCGTCGATGAAATCCAATGACGAATATTTTTGTTTACAAGTTTCACTAAGGTTGCCAGCGGCGCAGGACCCAACTGGTTCCCACCAGTGTTTCCTCAGTCCGTCCTCATAAACAAAGGCCAAAGTCCATTCCATACACCCGCCGAACCCCTTGTTTATGAATGATAAACACTTTACACACGACTGATGACATCCGAACACTTCCGGAACAAGGGCTTTGCTATCGACTTGTGTTCGAACCACAACGCTGTAAATGCTTCACCCACGTACTACAAATCATCGCCAACAGAACCTAAACACCTAACCTAACCAGTGCCTAAATACGCACAATGTGCCAATATACATTACTAATTTATGAGAAAATCCTTTTTTAAATGAACATCATATTCACGCTATTCTAAAACTAGAATAGCGTCTTTGGGGTCGACCGCTGGATGGAATGGACCTGGTCCGAGGACGTGTTGGATTTCGTCACTTTTGAAAGTTGTTAAGACCGTAATGACCATTATATACGGCCTTGTATACATTATATGACCACTCGTATACATTATATACAGTGTGGAGTACCGAGGTGGTTGGCCATTCTCCTCCCTACATGTATGACCGTTGATACATATGTATACACACACACACGTGTATGTATCCGCTCTCCAGGACCTGTTCTTTCCCATATGTTTGTGACATATATTTAATTATTAATACAAGTTGTGTTTGTTTGTCCTCAATGATTACTACACAGGATCAATATAACTACACAGGATCAATATAACTACACAGGATCAATATTACTGGCTACACAGGATCAATATAACTACACAGGCTCAATATTACTGGCTACACAGGATCAATATTACTGGCTACACAGGATCAATATTACTGGCTACACAGGATCAATATAACTACACAGGATCAATATTACTGGCTACACAGGATCAATATTACTGGCTACACAGGATCAATATTACTGGCTACACAGGATCAATATTACTGGCTACACAGGATCAATATTACTGGCTACACAGGATCAATATAACTACACAGGATCAATATTACTGGCTACACAGGATCAATATAACTACACAGGATCAATATTACTGGCTACACAGGATCAATATTACTGGCCACACATGATCAATATACCTAGCTACACAGGATCAATATAACTAACTACACAGGATCAATATAACTACACAGGATCAATATAACTACACAGGCTCAATATTACTGGCTACACAGGATCAATATTACTGGCTACACAGGATCAATATTACTGGCTACACAGGATCAATATTACTGGCTACACAGGATCAATATTACTGGCTACACATGATCAATATTACTGGCTACACAGGATCAATATTACTGGCTACACAGGCTCAATATTACTGGCTACACAGGATCAATATTACTGGCTACACAGGATCAATATTACTGGCTACACAGGATCAATATAACTACACAGGATCAATATTACTGGCTACACAGGATCAATATTACTGGCTACACAGGCTCAATATTACTGGCTACACAGGATCAATATTACTGGCTATACAGGATCAATATTACTGGCTACACAGGATCAATATTACTGGCTACACAGGATCAATATAACTACACAGGATCAATATTACTGGCTACACAGGATCAATATTACTGGCTACACATGATCAATATTACTGGCTACACAGGATCAATATTACTGGCTACACAGGATCAATATTACTGGCTACACAGGATCAATATTACTGGCCACACAGGATCAATATATCTAGCTACACAGGATCAATATAACTACACAGGATCAATATAACTACACCGGATCAATATAACTACACAGGATCAATATAACTACACAGGATCAATATTACTGGCTACACAGGATCAATATAACTACACAGGATCAATATTACTGGCTACACAGGATCAATATAACTACACAGGATCAATATTACTGGCTACACAGGATCAATATAACTACACAGGATCAATATTACTGGCTACACAGGATCAATATAACTACACAGGATCAATATTACTGGCTACACAGGATCAATATAACTACACAGGATCAATATTACTGGCTACACAGGATCAATATTACTGGCTACACATGATCAATATATCTAGCTACACAGGATCAATATAACTACACAGGATCAATATAACTACACCGGATCAATATAACTACACAGGATCAATATAACTACACAGGATCAATATTACTGGCTACACAGGATCAATATAACTACACAGGATCAATATTACTGGCTACACAGGATCAATATAACTACACAGGATCAATATTACTGGCTACACAGGATCAATATAACTACACAGGATCAATATTACTGGCTACACAGGATCAATATAACTACACAGGATCAATATTACTGGCTACACAGGATCAATATAACTACACAGGATCAATATTACTGGCTACACAGGATCAATATTACTGGCCACACATGATCAATATATCTAGCTACACAGGATCAATATAACTACACAGGATCAATATAACTACACCGGATCAATATAACTACACAGGATCAATATAACTACACAGGATCAATATAACTACACAGGATCAATATTACTGGCTACACAGGATCAATATAACTACACAGGATCAATATTACTGGCTACACAGGATCAATATAACTACACAGGATCAATATTACTGGCTACACAGGATCAATATAACTACACAGGATCAATATTACTGGCTACACAGGATCAATATAACTACACAGGATCAATATTACTGGCTACACAGGATCAATATAACTACACAGGATCAATATTACTGGCTACACAGGATCAATATAACTACACAGGCTCAATATTACTGGCTACACAGGATCAATATAACTACACAGGATCAATATTACTGGCTACACAGGATCAATATAACTACACAGGATCAATATAACTACACAGGCTCAATATAACTACACAGGATCAATATAACTACACAGGATCAATATAACTACACAGGATCAATATAACTACACAGGATCAATATTACTGGCTACACAGGATCAATATAACTACACAGGCTCAATATTACTGGCTACACAGGATCAATATAACTACACAGGATCAATATAACTACACAGGCTCAATATAACTACACAGGATCAATATAACTACACAGGATCAATATAACTACACAGGATCAATATAACTACACAGGATCAATATAACTACACAGGATCAATATAACTACACAGGATCAATATAACTACACAGGATCAATATAACTACACAGGATCAATATAACTACACAGGCTCAATATAACTACACAGGATCAATATAACTACACAGGATCAATATAACTACACAGGCTCAATATAACTACACAGGATCAATATAACTACACAGGATCAATATAACTACACAGGCTCAATATAACTACACAGGATCAATATTACTGGCTACACAGGATCAATATTACTGGCTACACAGGATCAATATTACTGGCTACACAGGATCAATATTACTGGCTACACAGGTTCAATATACCTAGCTACACAGGATCAATATTAGTGGCTACACAGGATCAATATTACTGGCTACACAGGATCAATATTACTGGCTACACAGGATCAATATAACTACACAGGATCAATATAACTACACAGGCTCAATATTACTGGCTACACAGGATCAATATAACTACACAGGATCAATATAACTACACAGGATCAATATTACTGGCTACACAGGATCAATATAACTACACAGGCTCAATATTACTGGCTACACAGGATCAATATAACTACACAGGCTCAATATTACTGGCTACACAGGATCAATATTACTGGCTACACAGGATCAATATTACTGGCTACATAGGTTCAATATACCTAGCTACACAGGATCAATATTACTGGCTACACAGGATCAATATAACTACACAGGATCAATATAACTACACAGGATCAATATTACTGGCTACACAGGATCAATATTACTGGCTACACAGGATCAATATACCTAGCTACACAGGATCAATATTACTGGCTACACAGGATCAATATTACTGGCTACACAGGATCAATATTACTGGCTACACAGGATCAATATTACTGGCTACACAGGTTCAATATACCTAGCTACACAGGATCAATATTACTGGCTACACAGGATCAATATAACTACACAGGATCAATATTACTGGCTACACAGGTTCAATATACCTAGCTACACAGGATCAATATTACTGGCTACACAGGATCAATATAACTACACAGGATCAATATTACTGGCTACACAGGTTCAATATACCTAGCTACACAGGATCAATATTACTGGCTACACAGGTTCAATATACCTAGCTACACAGGATCAATATTACTGGCTACACAGGATCAATATAACTACACAGGATCAATATTACTGGCTACACAGGTTCAATATACCTAGCTACACAGGATCAATATTACTGGCTACACAGGATCAATATTAGTGGCTACACAGGATCAATATTACTGGCTACACAGGTTCAATATACCTAGCTACACAGGATCAATATTACTGGCTACACAGGATCAATATAACTACACAGGATCAATATAACTACACAGGATCAATATAACTACACAGGATCAATATTAGTGGCTACACAGGATCAATATTACTGGCTACACAGGTTCAATATACCTAGCTACACAGGATCAATATTACTGGCCACACAGGATCAATATTACTGGCTACACAGGATCAATATTACTGGCTACACAGGATCAATATAACTACACAGGATCAATATAACTAGCTACACAGGATCAATATAACTACACAGGATCAATATAACTACACAGGATCAATATAACTAGCTACACAGGATCAATATAACTAACTACACAGGATCAATATAACTACACAGGATCAATATAACTGGCTACACAGGATCAATATAACTACACAGGATCAATATAACTAGCTACACAGGATCAATATTACTGGCTACACAGGATCAATATTACTGGCCACACAGGATCAATATTACTGGCTACACAGGATCAATATAACTACACAGGATCAATATAACTACACAGGATCAATATTACTGGCCACACAGGATCAATATTACTGGCTACACAGGATCAATATTACTGGCTACACAGGATCAATATAACTACACAGGATCAATATAACTACACAGGATCAATATAACTACACAGGATCAATATAACTACACAGGATCAATATAACTACACAGGATCAATATAACTAGCTACACAGGATCAATATAACTAACTACACAGGATCAATATAACTACACAGGATCAATATTACTGGCTACACAGGATCAATATAACTACACAGGATCAATATAACTACACAGGATCAATATAACTAGCT
This sequence comes from Procambarus clarkii, assembly GCF_040958095.1. Classification (NCBI taxonomy): domain Eukaryota; kingdom Metazoa; phylum Arthropoda; class Malacostraca; order Decapoda; family Cambaridae; genus Procambarus; species Procambarus clarkii. Next base: position 381,936 of record NC_091154.1, read on the forward strand.
ACACAGGATCAATATAACTACACAGGATTAATATAACTACACAGGATCAATATAACTACACAGGATCAATATAACTACACAGGATCAATATAACTACACAGGATCAATATAACTAACTACACAGGATCAATGGTTGGTGTGCTTCACTATACAGTTAGAGGCTCTGGATGGCAGTGTGGTATGGGCACCACAACAGCCTGGTTGGTCAGGTATTCTTCAGGAACTTGAGTGTTCACACACACTCAAGACCTTTATACAGTCAAGCATCACAACATTTCTTCAGTTGTTACCTGAACTCAAGTGAATGGTCCAGGAGGTCGCTCCATCAGAGTCGCCACGCACACATACAGGGGCCGGTGGCTGAGTGGACAGCCCGCTGGACGCCTGATCCTGTGGTCCGGGGCTCGATTTCCGGCGCCTGGAGGCCTGATGGAGGACCGGGCCGTGGGGACGCTAAGCCCCGAAATCATCTCCACTCCAAAACTCCACCACTTGGAGGGATTCGAACCCAGACAGCCAGGAGCACTATGCACCTTGGCGTACCTGGCACCTTTGTGTTACTCACTGTATACCTGGTTGATGGGGTTCTGTGAGTTGTTCTACTGCCCAAGCCCGGCCCGAGGCCAGGCTTGACTTGTGAGAGTTTGGTCCACCAGGCTGTTGCTTGGAGCAGCCCGCAGGCCCACATACCCACCACAGCCCGGTTGGTCCGGCACTCCTTGGAGGAAACTATCCAGTTTTCTCTTGAAGATGTCCACGGTTGTTCCTGTAATATTTCTTATAGTCGCTGGGAGGACGTTGAACAACCGCGGACCTCTGATGTTTATAGTGTGTTCTCTGATTGTGTCTATGGCACCTCTGCTCTTCACTGGTTCTATTCTGCATTTTCTTCCATATCGTTCACTCCAGTACGTTGTTATTTTACTGTGTAGATTTGGGACCTGGCCCTCCAGTATCTTCCATGTGTATATTATTTGGTATCTCTCTCGTCTCCTTTCTAGTGAGTACATTTGGAGAGCTTTGAGACGATCCCAATAATTTAGGTGTTTTATCTCGTCTATGCGTGCCGTATATGTTCTCTGTATTCCCTCTATTTCAGCAATCTCTCCTGCTCTGAAGGGGGAAGTGAGTACTGAGCAGTACTCAAGACGGGACAACACAAGTGACTTGAAGAGTACAACCATTGTGATGGGATCTCTGGACTTGAAAGTTCTCGTAATCCATCCGATCATTTTTCTGGCTGTCGCAATATTTGCTTGGGGACAGATTCACGAAGCAGTTACTCAAGCACTTACGAACGTGTACATCTTTCCTCAATCTTTGACGGCTTTGGTTACATTTATTAAACAGTTTACAAGCATGAAAACTTGCCAATCAACTGTTGTTATTGTTATAAACAGCCTCCTGGTGCTTCGGAGCTCATTAACTGTTTAATAATTGTAAACAAAGCCGCCAAAGATTGAGAAAAGATGGACAGGTTCGTATGTGCTTGCGTTAGTTCTTTTGTGAATCTGGCCCCTGGTTATGCTCCCTAAACGTTAGGTCGTCGGACATCATTACACGTGGCCCCACAAAGTGAGGTGATTCGATGAAATAAATATGCCCAAGCTTACCACCAAGTGCCGTCGGGACGTTGGGGATATAGCCTCGGCTACCAATGACTTTTGTACAGTCACGGTTGGTAGAGTGGTTAAGATACCGGGTACGACAGTCGCATAGTGCTCCTGGCTGTCTGGGTGCGAGTCACTTCTGGGGTGTGGAGTTTTCAGTTTCATATTGGCTTGGGGACCATTGAAGCTTGTTCGCATTATATATATATATATATATATATATATATATATATATATATATATATATATATATATATATATAATAGGGCAACCCGTTCTCGCAAATTTAATAAGTCAATATTGACTTACTAAATATGTGCATAGGTGACATACTTAACATAATAGTTTCCCTTGAAAAGCTTCATAGAAAACACCGACCTTACCTAACCTACTTAGTATGTTAAGATAAGCATCTTATTGCTTCGTAATTACAATTATTACCTAACCTATACCTATAATAGGTTAAGTATACCTATAATAGGTTAAGTAACAATTGTAATTACGAAGCTATAAGATACTTATTTTAACATACTAAGTAGGTTAGGTAAGGTCGGTGTTTTCTATGAAGCTTTTCAAGGGAAACTATTATGTTTAGTATGTCACGTATGCACGCAACTAATAAGTCAATATTGACTTATTAAATTTGCGAGAACGGGTTGAATAGGGAAGGGAGTACCACCTCTGGCTGGAAGAAGGGGGACCCATAGCCTCGGAGGAAACCACACATAACGCATTGAAGGGAATGTAGGTCCCCTCCAATACAGTTTCTGTGTGCTTTTCTCCTACCACCCCCTTCCCTTTTTTTTTTTCCTTTATTGTGTATTTAAAGGTTACAAAACATACAAGACAAATGCCTAAAGGTTATGGATCTCTTGAAGCTCCTCCGCTTCTGGACAGGAACCGAGGACGCAGCAAGCATTTCCCCTCTGGATCGCCACACTCAGACGCTGAAATAAAAAACTGGAAGCCCTCACTATATATATATATATATATATATATATATATATATATATATATATAAATAATAGGGGTACCATCTCTGGTGCAATTGAAGCGACCCACATCCTCAAAGAAGAAAATAGAGTATTTATTTTTTTTTTTATTCATAGAAGACCTTGTGGATTCTCACTCCACACCCCAGAAGTGACTCGAACCCATACTGCCAGGAGCACTATGCAACTGGTGTACCTGGTACCTTAACCACTCGACCATTACGACCGGACATATATGCCTACCATACCAGTGTGGAGCGGCAGGACTCCTCTTGATGACACCTTTTGTCTTCAAGCATTATTCTCCCATTTCTTAAGAGGCAAGACCATAGAGTAATGTGCAGAACAAAGTTACAACCCCGCTCCTACCCGCCCACCTTCTACATGGCGGCCATATTGGGCTGCCAGTGGAGGGTTAGGTTACATGGCGGCCATATTGGGCTGCCAGTGGAGGGTTAGGTTACATGGCGGCCATATTGGGCTGTCAATGCACCGACAAAGAAGTTCTAGCAACAAAATCTCCCTCCCCCCCCCCCGCTGGAAATAAATCGGTTCATCCATAATTCTTCTCTTGGCACTTGTCTTGAACCCCTCAAACCTTTGCCTTACCATGATACTACTCTCCTCCCCAAAGGGTTCTGTGGTGGGGTCAAGCTACATCAACACGAAGTCTATGCAAAAGGCAGTTGTCAATAGAAGAATTAAAGCCAATACTGAATCCCTAACATGAGGAGCTTACCCCAGCAAAGAGGGGATACTTCTCCTACAGAAATTCAACATTATTAGTCTATATTTTCTCTGAGACAATATGATTGGGCCTGTTTACAATATTTGGGGTGTGTTGATAAGGGTGAGAAGAAGGCCTATAGTGTCGTTCAACCCCAACCAACAGGGGCCTCGTAGCCTGGTGGATAGCGCGCAGGACTCGTAATTCTGTGGCGCGGGTTCGATTCCCGCACGAGGCAGAAACAAATGGGCAAAGTTTCTTTCACCCTGAATGCCCCTGTTACCTAGCAGTAAATAGGTACCTGGGAGTTAGTCAGCTGTCACGGGCTGCTTCCTGGGGGTGGAGGCCTGGTCGAGGACCGGGCCGCGGGGACACTAAAGCCCCGAAATCATCTCAAGATAACCCTAACGTAATCTAGCATGGTCCCGGACAGGAGCTAACGTAACCTTGCAAGGTCCTGGACAGGAGCTAAGGTAATCTAGCAAGGTCCTGGACAGGAGCTAAGGTAATCTAGCAAGGTCCTGGACAGGAGCTAATGTAATCTAGCAAGGTCCCGGACAGGAGCTAACGTAATCTAGCAAGGTCCTGGACACCAACTCACAAGCAGCAGTACCAGGACTGCCTCACCTTACATATAAACAATTAAAATATAACAAAAAAGGTAGACATCAATAAAAGGGGCAAAAGTACTTTAATCATTTATTCATCTCGGTACTCATGAAAAAGCGTAATGAAAATTTATCAATACTACTCTGTACACAACACGATCCTTACCTCTCACACTCCAGACACAAGGATCACTGGATCACGGACTACTACGGGTGCTGGAAAGTCTCAGGGTTGAGAGCCAGACGTACGAGGCGGCGGCGGCGCTTCTTCGCGGTTAAGTTGGCGATTTAATACCTTAACTCTTTCAGGATAAGTTGTTGGCCCTTACTACCATAATTATATCCAATTATTGCACATATGGTCATCAGTCTTAGGCACTTTAGTAATTCATTATTTTAAAATAATTTTATTTACTAAAACATAAAACTACACTTTTATTCATTCCATTCAGATGCCCAAGCTTATGCAAACAATATATCCTTTACTGGAAATGAGAAATGGGATCCACCATAAACCAATTAAGCGAAATTATGAACAGTAATGAAATGATGATCATTTCAAGCAAATTTCTCCTTCAATGTTAGGAGAGCTTGAGTGAGATTTAGAAAGTTATTAAATGCCCCTCCGCGTACGTGTTGACAGGCTGCCCCCTTTCCTCGTCATCTTCTGCTGGGGAAACCTATTCAAAGGGAACCCACAGCGCGAGGGTGTATATGAAATGCATAGTTTGCCTCGACAACTTGATAACATTCAAAAACAAAATTTACCTATTCACAAAAGGTATCTAAGGCTAGTTCTGGTTACCTCCGAGGCCAACCGAAAATATGATGAACCAAAAGCTACGGTGATGAACTGAACATTGTTTTATTAGGCAATACTAATTCATTTGGGTTGGCCCCAGGGGCCCTCAGTGTGCTGTGAAGGTTCTCAGACAGGTGTTCTAAATATAATCCCCGGATATCTTGAGAGCCTGGTACATCTATCTACTCTCCGACTACCAGAGTCGGATCATGTCTGCCACACACCCGTAAGAAGTCATGTACATATGACAATCACACCTGCCATGTACAAGTGACATCATACAATAAAATACAGTCATTTCCTCCACACCTGCAGGTAGTGCGCCACTCTACACCTGCAGGTAGTGCGCCACTCTACACCTGCAGGTAGTGCGCCACTCCACACCTGCAGGTAGTGCGCCACTCTACACACACACGTACACACACACTCGACACACTGTGGAAATGTGTTACAAATATATATATACCGTATGTGCATATATATATATAATATATATATAAGTGTATATTAGTATGTATACTATATATAGGTACTATTTACAGACCACCAAACTATCAGACCGATGGTACATTAACTGTGTTCAATACACCCATGCTACCGAAATTGAAAATCTTCAAATATCAAATTAAAAATATCAAACTAATGCATATAAAGGTTTATACAATATCATCAACTCTACCTTTTAATAATTAGCAAATACTGAATAACTTTTGGTTAAAAACTTAATCTTAACTTTTTTGTGTTTTTTAACATGGTAAGAAACAGTTCTTAAACTCGCTACATTAGAGCACAAGTTGCTGCACTCTCCGTGCCCAAAAGCATCGTAAGAAACAGTTCTTAAACTCGCTACATTAGAGCACAAGTTGCTGCACTCTCCGTGCCCAAAAGCATCGTAAGAAACAGTTCTTAAACTCGCTACATTAGAGCACAAGTTGCTGCACTCTCCGTGCCCAAAAGGATCGGGTCACGCTGAGA
>NC_091154.1:388149-403149 GCF_040958095.1 Procambarus clarkii
CTAGTGGCACCCCCCTGCCTTCCCCACCCCTAGTGGCACCCCCCCCTGCCTTCCCCTCCCCTAGTGGCACCCCCCCTTGCCTTCCCCTCCCCTAGTGGCACCCCCCCTGCCTTCCCTTCCCCTAGTGGCACCCCCCCTTGCCTTCCCCACCCCTAGTAATGTGGTGGAGGCTGACTCCATACACAGTTTATAATGTAGATATGATAGAGCCCAATAGGCTCAGGAACCTGTACACCAGTTGATTGACAGTTGAGAGGCGGGACCAAAGAGCCAGAGCTCAACCCCCGCAAGCACTACTAGGTGAGTACACAAGTAACTGATGGAGGAACAGGTCAGGCTTCACTACAATAAAGCAAGATTTGTTAATTTAAAATTATTGAATACCATGAACCTACGTGAGACGAATAAGAGAGCATGCAGCACCAGCCTGGAGCCCAAATGACGAATTTCAAGAGCGCAATCAACAACAGAGGTTTCCCAGGCTTAATTGTTCCAGAAGTGGAGGAGACATGAGCCCTACATAGGAGATACTTGGTGACAAAGACAGAGGTGAGGGGTGACCTAGCACAAGGAGAGGAGAGCAGGAAGAGTACACACAGGTGAGACACCCCACACAAGAGTGTAGCCCTACCCCCCCCCCCCGCCCAATACATGCGGGTACAGGTGGTACAGCAGGTCGTGTGGTAGCAGCTGAACACTCTCAATGTTCCCACCACGTGCTGAAGGTGAGGGGGGGGGGAGGGGGGGGTGTTGACTAATACCCCCCCAGGTCACCTGACCCCCCCCCTCCCCCGTCAGCAGCAGGGGGGGGGACAAAGATGGCAGAAAGCAGCAGCAGCTAGACATTACAACTTTCTGCAACCCCACCAAGTGCAAGGATCAACCCCCCCCTCACTAATCACCCCTCATCGAGCCCAATCGTTCCCGCCTCACCACAATCCTACAAACATATCGACACGCTATGGTGGCGGGCAAGACACGTGCTGGCGCATACACGCGCGTGGGAGCGCATGAGAGCACATACGAGAGCATACAGGCAGCTGGTATACTGGCCGCCGTGACCAGGCTTGTATTACCTGGCCAGAATTCTCACTGGAAACATGGAGAGTAAACTTTGGCTTCACCAAAGACCTGGGTAAATACTGGTTTAGGCCTGGGTAAATACTGGTTTATGATCAGCAAACTCTTGGGTAAATACTGGTTTAATTATCAGTTAAAACCTGGGTAAATATTGGTTTAATAATCAGTTAAAACCTGGGTAAATATTGGTTTAATAATCAGTTAAGACCTGGGTAAATACTGGTTTAATTATCAGTTAAGACCTGGGTAAATACTGGTTTAATTATCAGTTAAGACCTGGGTAAATATTGGTTTATTAATCAGTTATGACCTGGGTAAATACTGGTTCAGAAAGAAAGAGGGCTGTTGATTTGCGATCACCAACAATGGCCTGGTAACATAACAGGGGGGGGGTCCCTGGATTGTTTCAAGCTAAGGTTAGACACGAATATGAGTGAGGCTGGGGGGGGGATCTTAAATAGGGACAGCGTTTGGGATTCGTAGTCCTGATGTTCCGGGTTCGATCCCCGGTGAAGGCGGAGACAATTTGGCAGTTTCTTTCACTCTGATGCCCCTGTTCACCGAGCAGTACATAGGTACCTGGGAGTTAGACAGCTGCTACGGGCTGCTTCCTGGGGGTGGAGGCCTGGTCGAGGACCGGGCCGCGGGGACACTAAGCCCCGAAATCACCTGCAGGTAACCGTGAGGGCCTGTAGGAGGCCGTGTTGGTGTGATCAAGCAGGCTGTTAGAGGCGGCAGTGTAACCAGGTATAACACAATGAGGGGACACTAAACAGCCCATAAATCATCTCAAGATAACCTCAAGATAACACAAGACGGGTCCAGGTGAGACAGGTTTAAAACAATGAGAAACACAAGACAAACAAACCCAACAACAACAACAAACAATGAGAGCAAAGAGACGCACGTGCCGCCAGGTGAGAGAGGGTGAGGGGTGAGAGAGGTGAGGGAGGGGGTGAGAGAGAGCGGGGGAGGGGGGCAAGATGCGGGTACAGGTGTTAGACTCTCTACGTCACTCCTCCTCCCCCCCCACCCCACAACCCCCTCCCCCCCCTCCAACCTTACAGGTAACTCTCTCATGTTAATGTTTCCTTAACTCCCCCCCCCCCCTTTACCTGTCTGTCTCTGTGTGTCTGTCTGTCCCTTTCATCAATCTATTTACCTCGGCTGAAGACATTGATAAACTTCAAGCTGATATTAACAAAGTTTTCGATTGGGCATCAGAAAATAACATGATGTTTAACGGTGATAAATTCCAGGTACTCAGATACGGTAAAAATGAGGATCTTAAACATAATACAGAGTACAAAACACAATCAAATGTGCCCATAGTAGGAAAACAGCATGTAAAGGATTTGGGAATAATAATGTCTGACGACCTAACGTTTAAGGAGCATAACCAAGCAAGTATTGCGTCAGCCAGAAAAATGATAGGATGGATTACGAGAACTTTCAAGTCCAAAGATCCCATCACAATGGTTGTACTCTTCAAGGCACTTGTGTTGTCCCGTCTTGAGTACTGCTCAGTACTCACTTCCCCCTTCAGAGCAGGAGAGATTGCTGAAATAGAGGGAATACAGAGAACATATACGGCACGCTTAGACGAGATAAAGCACCTAAATTATTGGGATCGTCTCAAAGCTCTCCAAATGTACTCACTATCAAGGAGACGAGAGAGATACCAAATAATATACACCTGGAAGATACTGGAGGGCCAAGTACCAAATCTACACAGTAAAATAACAACGTACTGGAGTGAACGATATGGAAGAAAATGCAGAATAGAACCAGTGAAGAGCAGAGGTGCCATAGGCACAATCAGAGAACACTGTATAAACATCGGAGGTCCAGTGAAGAGCAGAGGTGCCATAGACACAATCAGAGAACACTGTATGAACATCAGAGGTCCAGTGAAGAGCAGAGGTGCCATAGACACAATCAGAGAACACTGTATAAACATCAGAGGTCCAGTGAAGAGCAGAGGTGCCATGGGCACAATCAGAGAACACTGTATAAACATCAGAGGTCCAGTGAAGAGCAGAGGTGCCATAGGCACAATCAGAGAACACTGTATAAACATCAGAGGTCCAGTGAAGAGCACAGGTGCCATAGGCACAATCAGAGAACACTGTATAAACATCAGAGGTCCAGTGAAGAGCAGAGGTGCCATAGGCACAATCAGAGAACACTGTATGAACATCAGAGGTCGCAATAGGTTATAACAACCCAGTTGAGAGGCGGGACCCAAGAGCCGAAGCTCAACCCCCACAAACACACGCCTCCTAACACACGTATCGTCCCCCAAAACCGGAGGCGACAAGGCTCTGTGGCTGGGACAGGAAGCATATTAGAAAACATGGCACACTAGGCACCCCCATCTGGGCTGACCCAGAGTAAGTAGCAGTAGTAACCAGCCCCCGCCCCCCCTGGTGGGAGGGGGGCCCATCCCCCCCAACAAATCTCAGCTCGTCTTGGGGGAGGTGGGGGGAGGGGGAGGTGGAGACCTGTTCCCCCTTAGGGCAGGCTCGTGCTAGACCCCCCCCCCCCTACACACACACACACACACACACACACACACACACACACACACACACACACACACACACACACACACACACACACACACACAGTGTCAGAGTAGTTGACAAATGGAATGCATTAGGCAGCGAAACTGTGGTGGAGGCTGACTCCATACACAATTTCAAGTGTAGATATGATAGAGCCCAATAGGCTCAGGAACCTGTACACCAGTTGATTGACGGTTGAGAGGCGGGACCAAAGAGCCAGAGCTCAACCCCCGCAAGCACAACTAGGTGAGTACACACGCCAGTTGATTGACGGTTGAGAGGCGGGACCAAAGAGCCAGAGCTCAACCCCCGCAAGCACAACTAGGTGAGCACACACGCCAGTTGATTGACAGTTGAGAAGCGGGACTAAAGAGAATTAGTACTGGCAGTACACCCCAACACCAGTACTGGCAGTACACCCCAACACCAGTACTGGCAGTACTCCCCAACACCAGTACTGGCAGTACACACCAACACCAGTACTGGCAGTACACCCCAACACCAGTACTGGCAGTACTCCCCAACACCAGTACTGGCAGTACACACCAACACCAGTACTGGCAGTACACACCAACACCAGTACTGGCAGTACACCCCAACACCAGTACTGGCAGTACACCCCAACACCAGTACTGGCAGTACACACCAACACCAGTACTGGCAGTACACACCAACACCAGTACTGGCAGTACACCCCAACACCAGTACTGGCAGTACACACCAACACCAGTACTGGCAGTACATACCAACACCAGTACTGGCAGTACACCCCAACACCAGTACTGGCAGTACCATAGCCAGGTAAGGTGCGGGACGGCCCCACTCTGGCGCCAGACAGCGCCAACGGCCCGCCCTCCTCCACCCCAACGCCTTCCGCCCCAATTCCAGCTCTCTGGGACCCCACCCAACACTCTGGGACCCCACCCAGCACTCTGGGACCCCACCCAGCACTCTGGGACCCCACCCAGCACTCTGGGACCCCACCCAGCACTCTGGGACCCCACCCAGCACTCTGGGACCCCACCCAGCACTCTGGGACCCCACCCAGCACTCTGGGACCCCACCCAGCACTCTGGGGGGAGAGGACCCATACTCGAACAGGTCCATTCACACTCCGGATCCCCCAACACAAACATTCCCAGATGAAATAGCAATGTTAGAAACTAAACTATCTACATTAGAAACGAATACGCCGTATACCCCAGACAACACGAAACGGGAGAAGAGAAACAAAAAGGAAGAGGAGAGGCACTGCTGGCCAAAAGAGAAAAGGTTTCATATGACCGTCGAGGAGGATACCAATAACGTCGATTGTGTTGCGGTAAACATTTCAGCGGAAAGAAGAGAGACTCATTGTGGCTGTAATACACAACCCAGAGACTCACAGAAGACCGGACAATCTTGAGGTTATCTTGAGATGATTTCGGGGGTTTAGTGTCCCCGCGGCCCGGTCCTCGACCAGGCCTCCACCCCCAGGAAGCAGCCCGTGACAGCTGACTAACACCCAGGTACCTATTTTACTGCTAGGTAACAGGGGCATAGGGTGAAAGAAACTCTGCCCATTGTTTCTCGCCGGCGCCTGGGATCGAACCCAGGACCACAGGATCACAAGTCTCGCGTGCTGTCCGCTCGGCCGACCGGCTCCCCAAGAATACACATCTTGCGTAATTATACAATGTGGGGTTGAATTATCCCTTAGGGTGAGAGCAAGGCCAATACCAGTAACCGGAGATCACAATCATGGGTAAATCGACTGGGAATTAATGGCTCCAAGAAAACGCGAGGAACATGGAGAGAAAAACTAGTAGAAGCTGCAGAAAGAAACTGCCTATCACTATATATTAGCAAGACAACTTGAGACCAAACCAGCAAGAGTGGACCTATAGTCTTCACACAAATCAGAATGGACATTGAGAACTTTATGCTTGAAATGCCATTGGGGACAAGCGTGTACTGTGTACTGAGCTCTGATTATGTAGCGCTGGGAACTCCATAAAGGTGAGTAGCAGAAGATGAGAGAATTCTTAAGAGAATACCAGAGTGGACACGGGTGGAGGCTGGAGACACAGATGAGGCAGGACCAGAGGACACGGGTGGATGCTGGAGACACAGATGAGGCAGGACCAGAGGACACGGGTGGATGCTGGTGACACAGATGAGGCAGGACCAGAGGACACGGGTGGATGCTGGTGACACAGATGAGACAGGACCAGAGGACACGGGTGGATGCTGGAGACACAGATGAGACAGGACCAGAGGACACGGGTGGAAGCTGGAGACACAGATGAGGCAGGACCAGAGGACACGGGTGGATGCTGGAGACACAGATGAGGCAGGACCAGAGGACACGGGTGGATGCTGGAGACACATGAGGCAGGACCAGAGGACACGGGTGGATGCTGGAGACACAGATGAGGCAGGACCAGAGGACACGGGTGGAGGCTGGTGACACAGATGAGGCAGGACCAGAGGACACGGGTGGAGGCTGGAGACACAGATGAGGCAGGACCAGAGGACACGGGTGGAGGCTGGAGAGATGAGAGTAGGGAAGCCACAGACAAGATAACCTGCCCGTGCCACAGAGATAAGAGATAAAGCTGGACGAAACACAAGGAGAGTCACCACAGGTAAGTGGAACAGACCGCCGTGAGCACGTAATCTACTCAACAAAAGCTGGATTGACGGCCACGACTCTGTCTACCACCGTCTGATTGACGGCCACGACTCTGTCTACCACCGTCTGATTGACGGCCACGACTCTGTCTACCACCGTCTGATTGACGGCCACGACTCTGTCTACCACCGTCTGATTGACGGCCACGACTCTGTCTACCACCGTCTGATTGACGGCCACGACTCTGTCTACCACCGTCTGATTGACGGCCACGACTCTGTCTACCACCGTCTGAATGACGGCCACGACTCTGTCTACCTCCGTCTGAATGTTAAACAACCAACGCCCATCACCCTGACGACCTGTCTGTCTGTCTGTCTGTAATCACCTAATTGTACTTACCTAATTGTGCTTGCGGGGGTTGAGCTCTGGCTCTTTGGTCCCGCCTCTCAACTGTCAATCAACTGGTGTACAGATTCCTGAGCCTATTGGGCTCTATCATATCTACATTTGAAACTGTGTATGGAGTCTGTCTGTCTGTCTGTGTACTCGCCTACTTGTGTCTGCTGAGCTGTAGCTCTGGAGTCCTGGCACCTTATAGGACAGCTTAGCCTACGTCATCTCAATATCTAGCTTAATCTCCCTAAGAAAACTCATTCTAGATAACCCTAGGGTTATCTTGAGGTTATCTTGAGATGATTTCGGGGCTTTAGTGTCCCCGCGGCCCGGTCCTCGACCAGTCCGTCAGCGTCTGGAATGCTCTAAGACGGAGGTTCGAACCCTCATCGTCGATTTGTTCAGGCAGAGAGAGGGAGGGGTGACCAGGAGAGGGGGGGGGTTGGTGGTGGGGTGGACGTGCAAATGAGGATCAGAGTTCATAATTGTGACCCGCGTCGGAGCCTCTAAGGCTCATTACAGTTCTTTACCCCCTCCCCCCCCCTCCTCTGATACGTAGAGGGGGGGGGGAGGAGGGGAAGTGGGGGGAGAAAGGGGGGGTCAGGGAGCATGGGCACAAGACCAGGGACTCAGTAACAGGTAACACAAGACTGAGCTACTGTGTAAAGTCCTGGTTTGTGTCTCGGAGAGGCTGCAGGAGCCAAGTCAATTCAGTACAATTTCCGGTTTCAACTCTTTTGACCATGTCGTAGCTCAGTCGGTTAAGGCAGCGTCTGGGATGCTCTCGGACGCAGGTTCGAATCCTCGTCACGTCCCCTTGTCGATTTGTTCATTTGATGCCTCAGGCTATTGTGATTTCTGTGTCTAAACACTGTTGTTGTTTAAGATTGGCTACTTGGAGCAAAAAGCTGCAAGTAGCACGGGCTATGGTGAGCCCGTAGTAGCACTGGGAAGCTATCACCACCAGACCACTAACCAACCCCCTAAACCCCTCCCCCCCCCATGACGACTTTATATACACTCATTAACCAGTTCATGACCTCCGAGGCACTAACCTAGGGCCAGATTCACGAAGCAGTTACGCAAGCACTTACGACCCCTGTACGTCTTTGGTTACATTTATTAAACAGTTTACAAGCATGAAAACTTGCCAATCAACTGTTGTTATTGTTATAAACAGCCTCCTGGTGCTTCGGAGCTCATTAACTGTTTAATAATTGTAAACAAAGCCGCCAAAGATTGAGAAAAGATGTACAGGTTCGTAAGTGCTTGCGTAACTGCTTCGTGAATCTGGCCCCCAGGTTCGTAAGTGCTTGCGTAACTACTTCGTGAATCTGGCCCCCAGGTTCGTAAGTGCTTGCGTAACTGCTTCGTGAATCTGGCCCCCAGGTTCGTAAGTGATGGCGTAACTGCTTTGTGAATCTGGCCCCTGGTTGTTTATAACACTAACAACCTCGGGTTGTGGAGGTTACAAGCGCCTAAACTGTTTAATACCCGGTAACCCAGGCCGCCATTATTCAGGAAGATGTAAAGGTTTCGTAAGGTACCGGCCGCTGGTATTATGATTTACAACGCTTGCTGGGACCTCCACACAGCCGACAGCACCGCTCCTGTGCCAGGTAAGTCCACTACGGGCTCACCATAGCCCGTGCTACTTGCCCCGCTCCTGTGCCAGGTAAGTCCACTACGGGCTCACCATAGCCCGTGCTACTTGCCCCGCTCCTGTGTCAGGTAAGTCCACTACGGGCTCACCATAGCCCGTGCTACTTGCCCCGCTCCTGTGCCAGGTAAGTCCACTACGGGCTCACCATAGCCCGTGCTACTTGCACCGCTCCTGTGCCAGGCAAGTCCACTACGGGCTCACCATAGCCCGTGCTACTTGCCCCGCTCCTGTGCCAGGTAAGTCCACTACGGGCTCACCATAGCCCGTGCTACTTGCCCCGCTCCTGTGTCAGGTAAGTCCACTACGGGCTCACCATAGCCCGTGCTACTTGCCCCGCTCCTGTGCCAGGTAAGTCCACTACGGGCTCACCATAGCCCGTGCTACTTGCCCCGCTCCTGTGCCAGGTAAGTCCACTACGGGCTCACCATAGCCCGTGCTACTTGCCCCGCTCCTGTGCCAGGTAAGTCCACTACGGGCTCACCATAGCCCGTGCTACTTGCCCCGCTCCTGTGCCAGGTAAGTCCACTACGGGCTCACCATAGCCCGTGCTACTTGCCCCGCTCCTGTGCCAGGGAAGTCCACACCCCAGAGGTCACTCACATCCTCCCAAAAGTCTTCAATTCAACGCTACAACACAGCCAAACATGTTCCATAAACAGTTGATAATTCCCCAGCCAGCCCGTACAGCTCCCCTACGACCATATAATAATGTACTAAAAATCACAGCGGCTCGCACAAAATTGACGTAACGTCCCGTTTTCTATTTGTAGGTCCTGGATCAGGTTAGGTTCGGGCAGTTAAGTGAGGTTGTGAATGCTGGAAGAACCGGTGTACAGCCTCGGTATTGAATCATAATATACGCGTTATTTCATTGAGAATAGCTTTTTTCTCAGTGCCATTAACCCATAAATGGCTCTACAATATAAAACTACAAGATCAGTGCGAACATGACCCAAAAAATGAATCAAATGGGGCAAAAAAACGCATTATGACGTTGGCGCAGTCTAAGGGTTAAGAGCGGCCTGCAAGTGGCTATAGTTCCCCCTTCACCTTGTGGTAGAAAATGGTGACTTAATGGCATCTTCCCTTAAGGGGGTGTTCAAGTATATATTCAACAAGTGTTGACACTTCCTTATTAAGGTCGCTCAATAGCCCGCCCTCACACGCGTACTGTGTTACAGTGAACTACATGTAGTAGATATAATAAAGGAAAAAAGACTAGTTAGGAAGGCGGGGTCCAAGAGCTAATATCTTCATTCTCCAGAGACAAGTAGTAAACACATTGAGTGGAAGAGGGGCAGGAGCCAGAGCAGAACAATGTACAGGACTTACCTTCTTGGCTTGACAGAACTCCTTGCTCACCACCTCAGCCGTGCAGTACATCTTCTGGTGTGGCAACTCTGCAAGGAGAAGGAAACTGTTAGTGTTATCCTATGGCAACCACGCCTCGTATGTCAACCAAGCCTCGTGTGGCAACCACGCCTCGTGTGTCAACCACGCCTCGTGTGGCAACCACGCCTCGTGTGGCAACCACGCCTCGTGTGGCAACCACGCCTCGTGTGGCAACCACGCCTCGTGTGGCAACCACGCCTCGTGTGGCAACCACGCCTCGTGTGGCAACCACGCCTCGTGTGTCAACCACGCCTCGTGTGGCAACCACGCCTCGTGTGGCAACCACGCCTCGTGTGGCAACCACGCCTCGTATGTCAACCACGCCTCGTGTGGCAACCACGCCTCGTATGGCAACCACACCTAGTATGGCAACCACGCCTCGACTGCTTAAACTACACTAGGTTATCTTGAGGTTATCTTGAGATGATTTCGGGGCTTAGCGTCCCCGCGGCCCGGTCCTCAACCAAGCCTCCATCCCCAGGAAGCAGCCCGTGACAGCTGACTAACTCCCAAGTACCTACTTACTGCTAGATGAACAGGAGCATCAGGGTGAAAGAAACTACCCATTTGTTTCCGCCTCCACTGGAGATAGAACCCGGAACCTCAGGACTACGAATCCCGACCGCTGTCCACTCACCCGTCAGGACCCATTGACACTATGTCAATGATTGATTACCAAAGGGAATTATGAAAGGGAGGGGGAAGGGATTTATCAGTGGAAAATGCCAAGCCATTACGACTATAGAGCACTGGGAAGGGGTCAGGATTAGGATTGGGAGATGGGACGGTGGGAAAGGTGTCTAACCACTTATGGACGGTCGGGGATTGAACGCCGACCCGCATGAAGCGAGACCGTCGCTCTACCGTCCAGCCCAAGTGGTCAAGGGTGGGAAGAGGAGTTCTGGTGACAGTGGTCAACCGTACCCTCCCCCCCCCCCCACGTAATGGGGGGTCTCTCCACGACCGTCTTAAATCACCTCGTTACATTATCAGCCACTAAAACACCCTAAACCCCCCACAAACACAGACAGGTGAAGGGGGTCCAGCACTACCCTGATCACCAGATACCCGCCCCGAAGGACGAGAGGGGTAATACCCATTTGAAAAGGGGCTAAAAAGTACTTCTATTAACCAGTTAAAACAGGGGGAAAAAAGGCCTGGGTATAGGCCTATATATCTACACAGACAGGTAAAGAACATCACATACCCCCCCTTTCCTGGGGCCCCCCCCCCCTCTTGACCTGTGTGGTGGGGGCGGGGGAGCGACGACCACCAAAAGCGGTTGGGCCGCAGGTAACCATGGATGTAATGAAGGTGACAGACAGGTGAGGGTATATACCCCATATGCCCCCGTGAGGCCCACCATCGCCCTCGTAACATGGGAAGCCAACCACAGGTAGCTGGCTGGCAGGTCCTCGCCAGTCACTCCAAGTCCGGTCAAGTCCAACCCAAGTCCGGTCAAGTCCAACCAAAAGTCCGGTCAAGTCCAACCAAAAGTCCGGTCAAGTCCAACCAAAAGTCCGGTCAAGTCCAACAAAAGTCCGGTCAAGTCCAACAAAAGTCCGGTCAAGTCCAACCCAAGTCCGGTCAGCGAGGCTAACAGTAAAAATGACTTCTCAGTGTTGTAAGGAGAGGGAGACGTTGGCATCTCCCCTCTAAAAAATCCCAACTACCATAAACTACTCTAATTGTTCTTCACAAGATCATTAACTATACTCAAATTCCCTCCACAAGGAGAAGATAAAAGCAAAAATCCAGATCTCAACATGGAAAAAATCCCCAGCTGCACAAGGATAAACTCGTAAATCCCCACCAAAGGTAAACAAAAATCCCCAGCTCCACAAGGATAAACTCGTAAATCCCCACCAAAGGTAAACAAAAATCCCCAGCTCCACAAGGATAAACTCGTAAATCCCCACCAAAGGTAAACAAAAATCCCCAGCTGCACAAGGATAAACTCGTAAATCCCCTCCAAAGGTAAACAAAAATCCCCAGCTCCACAAGGATAAACTCGTAAATCCCCTCCAAAGGTAAACAAAAATCCCCAGCTCCACAAGGATAAACTCGTAAATCCCCTCCAAAGGTAAACAAAAATCCCCAGCTGCACAAGGATAAACTCGTTAATCCTCACCAAAGGTAAACAAAAATCCCCAGCTGCACAAGGATAAACTCGTAAATCCCCTCCAAAGGTAAACAAAAATCCCCAGCTGCACAAGGATAAACTCGTTAATCCCCTCCAAAGGTAAACAAAAATCCCCAGCTCCACAAGGATAAACTCGTAAATCCCCTCCAAAGGTAAACAAAAATCCCCAGCTGCACAAGGATAAACTCGTTAATCCTCACCAAAGGTAAACAAAAATCCCCAGCTGCACAAGGATAAACTCGTAAATCCCCTCCAAAGGTAAACAAAAATCCCCAGCTGCACAAGGATAAACTCGTTAATCCCCTCCAAAGGTAAACAAAAATCCCCAGCTGCACAAGGATAAACTCATTAATCCCCTCCAAAGGTAAACAAAAATCCCCAGCTGCACAAGGATAAACTCATTAATCCCCTCCAAAGGTAAACAAAAATCCCCAGCTGCACAAGGATAAAATCATTAATCGCCACCAAAGGTAGACCAGACCAAGGCAACATGTGTGGGTCTCGCCACACACAAATCACCATTGCTCCTACACGAGCATCAACTACTAACCACCAGAACAATTGGGCCTTCCGCTAAAAACCTGCTTCTTGCCAAAAAGAAACTGACGAAAAAACAGCTGAAGCGAGGACAAGACAGGTGTTTCCAGCTGCCACACACACACACACACACACACGCACACACACACACACACACTCACCACACACACGCACACACACCACACACACACACACACTCACCACACACACACACACACACACACACACACACACACACACACACACACACACACACACACACACACACACACACACACGCACGCACACACGCACACGCACGCGCACACGCACGCGCGCACACACACACACACACACACACACACACACACACACACACACACACACTCACCACACACACACACACACACACACACACACACACACACACACACACACACACACACACACACGCACACACGCACACACACCACACACCACACACACACCACACACCACACACACACACACACACACACACACACACACACACACGCACACACACACACTCACCACACACACACACACACACACACACACACACACACACACACACACACACTCACCACACACACACACACACACACCACACACACACACACACACACACACACACACACACACACACCACACACACACACACACACCACACACACACACACACACACACAGCCAGAGAGACACACGAGGGCCGCATACAGAACAGGACGTGCGGGCGTTCAGACGCCCGCAGGGCGCGCGCCCTAACTACCGGAATATCAGGATTCACTAGAGGGGGGGGGGGGTAGGGGGGTCTGTACAATGACCGGGAACCAGTACACAACGGCCCCAGGGGGGGGGGGGGTCCACGCCCAACCGCTACCACACTTGTTCCCCTTAATAGTGTTACAGAGAGTACCCAACAGGCGCGAGTCAGCAAGTCACAGTGAGAGAGAGAGGGAGAATTATCACACGCGCCAAGACATTTCCACTGGGAAGGGGGGTCATCTTGAGATGATTTCGGGGCTTTAGTGTCCCCGCGGCCCGGTCCTCGACCAGGCCTCCACCCCCAGGAAGCAGCCCGTGACTGCTAACACCCAGGTACCTATTTTACTGCTAGGTAACAGGGACATAGGGTGAAAGAAACTCTGGCCATTGTTTCTCGCCGGCGCCTGGTGATTGATTGATGAAGATTAAGCCACCCAAGAGGAGGCACGGGCATGAATAGCCCGTAAGTGGTGGCCCTTTCGAGCCATTACCAGTATCAAAAGATGATACTGGAGATCTGTGGAGGCGCAACTGCACCCAGCGTGACGGGAGATGTCTCCCGGACCAAGTGGTGATCAAATGGTCCGGCGCCTGGGATCGAACCCGGGACCACAGGATCACAAGTCCAGCGTGCTGTCCGCTCGGCCGACAGGCTCCCTATAATATAAAAGGGTCAGGATAAAGATTTGGGATGGGACGGGGGGAAGGAATGGTGGCCAGCTATTTGCTGGACGGTCGGGGATTGAACGCCGACCTGCATGATGCGACACCGTCGCTCTACCGTCCACCCCAAGTGCTGCGAAAAAAAATCGAAATTCGGACTCCTGTATGACCTCCAGGCTTGGCGCCGGGACCAATGTTATAATTTCCACTATTAAAGTTACAACTACTATTAATAGTACCACTACGACCAGCAAAATAGTTAGGTTCATGAATGAATGAATGACATGACAAACTCCTTCATGGAGAGAGATGAGAGCTATTCTATAGGGCCTTTAAAACCAGCTCATGCTGGGGTTTGTGTGTGTGTGTGTGTGTGTGTGTGTGTGTGTGTGTGTGTGTGTGTGTGTGTGTGTGTGTGTGTGTGTGTGTGTGTGTGTGTGTGTGTAGGGGAGGTGGGGGGGGGGGGGGGGAGCTGTCAGTCAGTGGCAGGAATTATTATAGCGGCGGAGCGGAGGTCCCGCGTGTGTTTGGCCGTGTCCTCGTACGGCCCCGGTCCTGCACACAGCCGCCCTACACGCTGAATACACACTCTTCACGGAACCTGTTTTAGCGTCTCCCAGTGTCTGCGCCCTCTGCTGCTGCCACACACACACACACACACACACACACACACACACACACACACACACACACACACACACACACACACACACAAGGAAATAGGACCGGAGTCATTGCTGTAAACAACCGATGCTCGAAAGGCGGGATCCAAGAGTCAATGCTCGATCCTGCAGACACATGTAGGTGAGTACAAATAGGTGAGTATACACACACACACGCACGCAGTATGTATTCTGTGTTTCAAAGCGTTATATGACAAAGAGTGCTGGGAAGACGGGACACCACGAGCGTAGCTCTCATCCTATAACTACACTTAGGTAATTGCACACACACACACACCACTACCTCACAGGAGAATGAGCCTACCCAAGTAGCAATGACCATGGAACAACTTCTTACACTTATGGGGAGTGAGGGTGACAATGGATATAAGAAAGTGAGCTTCAAGGTAATGTACTCAAACATTGATGGGACTACCAATAAAGCAAGTGAACTGGCAGAAAGAGCGCAAGAAGAAAACCCTGATGTAATAGGACTCACGGAAACAAAATTGTCAGGA
>NC_091154.1:408149-475649 GCF_040958095.1 Procambarus clarkii
CCACCACAACACCACAACAACACAACAACACAACACCACAACAACACAACAACACAACACACCACCACAACAACACAACAACACAACAACACAACAACACAACAACACAACAACACAACAACACAACAACACAACACCACAACACCACCACAACACAACAACACAACACCACAACAACACAACAACACAACACCACAACAACACAACACCACAACAACACAACAACACAACACCACAACAACACAACCACCACAACAACACCACAACACAACAACACAACAACACAACACCACAACAACACAACACCACAACAACACAACAACACAACAACACACCACCACAACAACACAACCACCACAACAACACCACAACACAACAACACAACAACACAACACCACAACAACACAACACCACAACAACACAACAACACAACACCACAACAACACAACACCACAACAACACAACAACACAACACACCACCACAACAACACAACCACCACAACAACACCACAACACAACAACACAACAACACAACACCACAACACCACAACAACACAACAACACAACACAACAACACAACACACCACCACAACAACACAACCACCACAACAACACCACAACACAACAACACAACAACACAACAACACAACAACACACCAACACAACAACACAACAACACAACAACACAACAACACCACAACACAACAACACAACAACACAACACCACAACAACACACCAACACAACAACACAACAACACAACAACACAACAACACAACAACACCACAACACAACAACACAACAACACAACACCACAACAACACACCAACACAACAACACAACAACACAACAACACAACAACACAACAACACAACAACACACCAACACAACAACACAACAACACAACAACACAACAACACAACAACACAACAACACAACAACACAACAACACAACAACACCACAACACAACAACACAACAACACAACAACACACCAACACAACAACACAACAACACAACAACACAACAACACAACAACACAACAACACAACAACACACCACCACAACAACACAACAACACAACCACCACAACAACACCACAACACAACAACACAACAACACAACACCACAACACCACAACAACACAACACCACAACACAACAACACAACAACACAACACCACAACAACACACCAACACAACAACACAACAACACAACAACACAACAACACAACAACACAACAACACACCAACACAACAACACAACAACACAACAACACAACAACACACCAACACAACAACACAACAACACAACAACACAACAACACAACAACACAACAACACACCACCACAACAACACAACAACACAACAACACAACAACACAACAACACAACAACACACCAACACAACAACACAACAACACAACAACACACCAACACAACAACACAACAACACAACAACACAACAACACAACAACACACCACCACAACAACACAACAACACAACAACACACCAACACAACAACACAACAACACAACAACACACCAACACAACAACACAACAACACAACAACACAACAACACAACAACACAACAACACAACAACACAACAACACAACAACACAACACAACAACACAACAACAACACAACAACACAACAACACAACAACACAACAACACAACAACACAACAACACACCACCACAACAACACAACAACACAACAACACAACAACACAACAACACAACAACACAACAACACACCACCACAACACAACAACACAACAACACAACAACACAACAACACAACAACACAACAACACAACACAACAACACAACAACACAACAACACAACAACACAACAACACAACACCACAACAACACAACACCACAACAACACAACAACACAACAACACAACAACACAACAACACAACAACACAACAACACACCACCACAACAACACAACAACACAACAACACAACAACACAACAACACAACACACCACCACAACAACACAACAACACAACAACACAACAACACAACAACACAACAACACAACAACACAACAACACAACAACACAACACCACAACAACACAACAACACAACAACACAACAACACACCACCACAACAACACAACAACACAACAACACAACAACACAACAACACAACAACACAACACACCACCACAACAACAACACAACACAACAACACAACAACACAACAACACAACAACACAACAACACAACAACACAACACCACAACAACACAACAACACAACAACACAACAACACACCACCACAACAACACAACAACACAACAACACAACAACACAACAACACAACACACCACCACAACAACAACACAACACAACAACACAACAACACAACAACACAACACACCACCACAACAACACAACACACCACCACAACAACACAACAACACAACAACACAACAACACAACAACACAACAACACAACAACACAACAACACAACACAACAACACACCACCACAACAACACAACAACACAACAACACAACAACACAACAACACAACAACACAACAACACAACAACACAACAACACAACACCACAACAACACAACAACACAACAACACAACAACACACCACCACAACAACACAACAACACAACAACACAACAACACAACACCACAACAACACAACAACACAACAACACAACAACACACCACCACAACAACACAACAACACAACAACACAACAACACAACAACACACCACCACAACAACACAACAACACAACAACACCACAACACAACAACACAACAACACAACAACACAACAACACAACACAACAACACAACAACACAACAACACAACAACACAACAACACAACAACACACCACCACAACAACACAACAACACAACAACACAACAACACAACACAACAACACAACAACACAACAACACAACAACACAACAACACAACAACACACCACCACAACAACACAACAACACAACAACACAACAACACAACACCACAACAACACAACAACACAACAACACAACAACACACCACCACAACAACACAACAACACAACAACACAACAACACAACACCACAACAACACAACAACACAACAACACAACAACACACCACCACAACAACACAACAACACAACAACACAACAACACAACAACACAACAACACAACACAACAACACACCACCACAACAACACAACAACACAACAACACAACAACACAACACAACAACACAACAACACAACAACACAACAACACACCACCACAACAACACAACAACACAACAACACAACAACACAACAACACAACACAACAACACAACAACACAACAACACAACAACACACCACCACAACAACACAACAACACAACAACACAACACCACAACAACACAACAACACAACACCACAACAACACAACAACACAACACACCACCACAACAACACAACAACACAACAACACAACAACACAACAACACAACAACACAACACAACAACACAACAACACAACAACACAACAACACAACAACACAACAACACAACAACACAACAACACAACAACACAACAACACAACACAACAACACAACAACACAACAACACAACAACACAACAACACAACAACACAACACAACAACACAACAACACAACAACACAACAACACAACAACACAACAACACAACAACACACAACACAACAACACAACAACACAACAACACAACAACACAACAACACAACAACACAACAACACAACAACACAACAACACAACAACACAACAACACAACAACACAACAACACAACAACACAACAACACAACAACACAACAACACAACAACACAACAACAACACAACACACCACCACAACAACACAACAACACAACAACACAACAACACAACAACACAACAACACAACAACACAACAACACAACAACACAACAACACACCACCACAACAACACAACAACACAACACACCACCACAACAACACAACAACACAACAACACAACAACACAACACACCACCACAACAACACAACAACACAACAACACAACAACACAACACACCACCACAACAACACAACAACACAACAACACAACAACACAACAACACAACAACACACCACCACAACAACACAACAACACAACAACACAACAACACAACAACACAACAACACAACAACACAACAACACACCACCACAACAACACAACAACACAACAACACAACACACCACCACAACAACACAACAACACAACAACACAACAACACAACACACCACCACAACAACACAACAACACAACAACACAACAACACAACACACCACCACAACAACACAACAACACAACAACACAACAACACAACAACACAACAACACAACAACACAACAACACAACAACACAACAACACACCACCACAACAACACAACAACACAACAACACAACACAACAACACACCACCACAACACACCACCACAACAACACAACAACACAACACAACAACACTGTAACACTGTAAAAGTGTTTGGTTTAGGTTAATACATACATAGAGTACATGAGTCACAGACAAGGATCGGAGAGGCGCCAGTTGTCTGCCTGAGATCTCACACCTCTAAGCGTTAATGACCCCAAGTGACCTGAGGTCAGATCATGCGAATTTCACCTTGCTTCTACTAATCTCTTAAATGTAGTCTGGTAGCCTTCAAACATGCCGACGTTTAAGGAGTGGCTTGGTAGTGCCGGAGGCTATCTATTTGTGGGCGGAGTTAGCTACTAGGTTCCCCAATATAAACTCGGAGAGCTATCAAGCATAAAGCATTAAGAGACAGAACAGCAGACGAGAGCAGAGACCTGCTCCCTACCAGGGAGGCTGTCGGCCGGCAGGGGCGAGACAGTCTCTGTCAAGCTACAGACCCCCCCCCCCTCTCTATTCAACTTAGACTCAGTACTCGGTGAGTGAACATTAAGGTGACTTGGTCGTGTTTACATATGTTGTGTGATGATCAGGGGCAGTCAAGTTGTAGGGTTCTCGAATTCTTGGATGATGACTCACTTTGCATATTAAACTGGAACATTTTAATTGAATTTTAAATTATGATACTTCATGTGAAATATAATTATGAATTTATTATTTAAATTGTGTTTAACTTTGTTCCCTAGAGCTTTGAGTTGAGGTGAGAAAGCCTCTGTGGTTACTGGTTTCATGATATTAACGAGTACAGGTTTGGAGTTGATACATGGTACAGAGGGAACATACTAATAATGAACTCATGATAACATCCTTTGAAAATTTTTTGTGATACAGGCAAGTTCCATTCCTTGTCTTGTATGTAATGATTATGAATGGATGGTGGCAGCATTTCGTCTTCTACTATCTACTCTTCTACTTCTACTATCTACTCTTCTACTTCTACCTATCTACACCTCTCCCTCCACCCCCTCTCTAAACTCTCACTTTCAACTAATGACCCTCCTCGCTCCTCCCACCTCTCCCCCTCTCACCCCCAAGCCCTCACTAATTACTTCACTATTCATTTCTTTCCTTTCGTTTTCTCTTATACGTTTGTGGCAATGACTCTGTATTCTAGAGTTCTCTCTGGAGTTTCGGGTAACTGATCAAGTGACGGCGCCTTGTAGTCGTAGCACCTAGGTAGTCAAATACCTAGGTTACAAGGTGTTGAACGAGAGAGGCTGCCTTAGGAACTCTGGGAGTGCCCTAGAATAGTTAGCTAACTGGGGACGGGATAACGGACTAGAGAGAGCTGTTTCCCCCGGTCTCGTTAGTTAACTGGGGGGTGGAATAATGGACTAGAGAGAGCTATTTCCCCCACCCCCGTTACAATGTTGGCAGCGGTGTTGAACAATGTTTATGTTGGTGTTCTTTTGAACATTGTTCAGTCCCACGTGTCTTTTGCCGCTCAGGCGCTATCAGGGAGATCTTGACAGGTGTTTTACTTTCGCGATTTAGCGAGCTTTGTTCAGGTTAGGAGATGGTGATTCTCTGGTGTTGTGTTTAGTGATTTTGTGAGTTTTGTGGTATTCAGGGAATGTTCACCAGAACTTGCGTGTGTAGTGATTTATGTTAGTAATAAGATTTGGCGATTTTGGAACTTAGCGGTTGGTGGGTAGTGGAGGTCAGCTGAGTGTGACAGGTGACCTCGCATGTCCCAGGGGGACACCCAGCCACCGCTGGTCTCCAGGTCAGTGGGGAGTGGCAGGTGTAGTTCTTAAGTAGAATTTAGTGGTGGTTCTGCTCAGATTATTGCGATCGACTGTTTTACTCCATTTGAACGCAATAACCCGAGGTGTACTGGTCTTGTACAGCATGCTAGGGGGAGCCTTAGTATGTCAGTAGACTTCACGTTGGGGACGCTCGACGTTAGATAGTCTGGTCACAGGGGGTGGCAACAGTTTGGGGTTGTTGACCGGCGGAGAAGCTAGGGAGACACTCTGGGTCACGTAGGTGGCTGTAGGTTAAGGGTGGGAGTAATGGTTAATTATGTACTTAAGATTAGGAACGGTACAGTTAAGTTTAGGCTAGTGTTTTGTCTATTAGTGTTGATTTTTTTTTTTGTGTGACAAGTTAAAAGTAGTGATGACCTTATTCTCTCTTCTCTAACTTTACTCTGTTACTGTTTTATGTTCCACCAAGTCAATATCATTCAGAGTTAATTGAATTATTAAAAATTGAAGTGTAGTTGTTGCCAGGAGGAGAGCGTTATGATATGACTGTGTAACCCTATACAAACTACAGGGTCACACAACATGTTGGAACACGGTATTGTTGCCTTATGTTCATTCCCAGGTTGGAGCCAGAGGAGAGGCGCGACGCATATGCAAAAGAGGGAGACGACTGCTGTGTACCATACTCACGGGCGTTTATCACCACCACCACGACCAGCCCACTACCTGGAGGTCATGGCTCCACCACCACCACCACCCCAGGGGACCCCAAGATGCAGCCCTCTCGGTCGGTCAACATTGGTCTACCCAGTGGACCCCAGGACGGACGGACCCCAGTGGACCCCAAGACTTACGGACCCCCAGTGGACCCCAGGTCGTTCTGCAGACGACCCCAGACGACCCAGTAAAGATGGAAGAGGAGCAACAACGACTCCAGTCTGTCCCACCAACATCGGTCTACTCAGGATGGACCCCAGGACGGACGGACCCCAATGGACCCCAGGTCGCTTGTCAAAGACCCATGGGAGGAGGAAGAGAGAAGAAAGAAGAGAGAAGAAAGAAGAGAGAAGAAAGAAGAGAGAAGAAAGAAGAGAGAAGAAGGAAGAGAGAAGAAAGAAGAAAGAAGAAGAAGAAGATAAGACAAGCTGAGACACGATACCTAGTGTCCCTTGCTGGTGTCAGCATCATTGCATCGAGCGTAATTGCAAGACAGGATCGTTTGCCTTGACTGGCCGCCCCTCCTACAAGCATGTTGCTCTGTTGAGTGATTCTTCCTGTGTCATGCGGACTTGATGTGGCTGTCAGAAGTAGCTCTCTGAAGGAGGCGTGCTGGAGCAACAGGGAGGAAGAAGAGTAGGATGGGATTTCTACTGTTGGCAACTATATGAAGGTCTCGAAACTTGTAGTCCCTATAGCTGTGAAGAACCCCAATATACGTCTCTCATGGTGACTGACGTAGGGCCAATTACAGATCAGCTGGGACAACCGAATTCCACGGTCCTGTGCTCAGTTCAAGTAGTAACGGCTTTCGGGTTGACCAAGTGTTGTTGTGCGTTAACGACGGAGAAGCGACGGAGGCAGTTGTGTTGAAGAAATGTGGTACAGGATTATCTACAAGACCAAGCAGTGACGTCGCCCAGCCAGAGACAATGGACGTCTGTCTATATATTTCATTTTTTTAGAGTAGGATGATGTATATTTGTTTAGCTAGGATGTATTCTTTTCGTTAATAAAGTTGTCGCACACAGCTAGCTTGCTTTAGCAGTGTTGCAAAAACTTTATTTTCGGGGAGAAGGGGAGATGTAACACTGTAAAAGTGTTTGGTTTAGGTTAATACATACATAGAGTACATGAGTCACAGACAAGGATCGGAGAGGCGCCAGTTGTCTGCCTGAGATCTCACACCTCTAAGCGTTAATGACCCCAAGTGACCTGAGGTCAGATCATGCGAATTTCACCTTGCTTCTACTAATCTCTTAAATGTAGTCTGGTAGCCTTCAAACATGCCGACGTTTAAGGAGTGGCTTGGTAGTGCCGGAGGCTATCTATTTGTGGGCGGAGTTAGCTACTAGGTTCCCCAATATAAACTCGGAGAGCTATCAAGCATAAAGCATTAAGAGACAGAACAGCAGACGAGAGCAGAGACCTGCTCCCTACCAGGGAGGCTGTCGGCCGGCAGGGGCGAGACAGTCTCTGTCAAGCTACAGACCCCCCCCCCCCTCTCTATTCAACTTAGACTCAGTACTCGGTGAGTGAACATTAAGGTGACTTGGTCGTGTTTACATATGTTGTGTGATGATCAGGGGCAGTCAAGTTGTAGGGTTCTCGAATTCTTGGATGATGACTCACTTTGCATATTAAACTGGAACATTTTAATTGAATTTTAAATTATGATACTTCATGTGAAATATAATTATGAATTTATTATTTAAATTGTGTTTAACTTTGTTCCCTAGAGCTTTGAGTTGAGGTGAGAAAGCCTCTGTGGTTACTGGTTTCATGATATTAACGAGTACAGGTTTGGAGTTGATACATGGTACAGAGGGAACATACTAATAATGAACTCATGATAACATCCTTTGAAAATTTTTTGTGATACAGGCAAGTTCCATTCCTTGTCTTGTATGTAATGATTATGAATGGATGGTGGCAGCATTTCGTCTTCTACTATCTACTCTTCTACTTCTACTATCTACTCTTCTACTTCTACCTATCTACACCTCTCCCTCCACCCCCTCTCTAAACTCTCACTTTCAACTAATGACCCTCCTCGCTCCTCCCACCTCTCCCCCTCTCACCCCCAAGCCCTCACTAATTACTTCACTATTCATTTCTTTCCTTTCGTTTTCTCTTATACGTTTGTGGCAATGACTCTGTATTCTAGAGTTCTCTCTGGAGTTTCGGGTAACTGATCAAGTGACGGCGCCTTGTAGTCGTAGCACCTAGGTAGTCAAATACCTAGGTTACAAGGTGTTGAACGAGAGAGGCTGCCTTAGGAACTCTGGGAGTGCCCTAGAATAGTTAGCTAACTGGGGACGGGATAACGGACTAGAGAGAGCTGTTTCCCCCGGTCTCGTTAGTTAACTGGGGGGTGGAATAATGGACTAGAGAGAGCTATTTCCCCCACCCCCGTTACAATGTTGGCAGCGGTGTTGAACAATGTTTATGTTGGTGTTCTTTTGAACATTGTTCAGTCCCACGTGTCTTTTGCCGCTCAGGCGCTATCAGGGAGATCTTGACAGGTGTTTTACTTTCGCGATTTAGCGAGCTTTGTTCAGGTTAGGAGATGGTGATTCTCTGGTGTTGTGTTTAGTGATTTTGTGAGTTTTGTGGTATTCAGGGAATGTTCACCAGAACTTGCGTGTGTAGTGATTTATGTTAGTAATAAGATTTGGCGATTTTGGAACTTAGCGGTTGGTGGGTAGTGGAGGTCAGCTGAGTGTGACAGGTGACCTCGCATGTCCCAGGGGGACACCCAGCCACCGCTGGTCTCCAGGTCAGTGGGGAGTGGCAGGTGTAGTTCTTAAGTAGAATTTAGTGGTGGTTCTGCTCAGATTATTGCGATCGACTGTTTTACTCCATTTGAACGCAATAACCCGAGGTGTACTGGTCTTGTACAGCATGCTAGGGGGAGCCTTAGTATGTCAGTAGACTTCACGTTGGGGACGCTCGACGTTAGATAGTCTGGTCACAGGGGGTGGCAACAGTTTGGGGTTGTTGACCGGCGGAGAAGCTAGGGAGACACTCTGGGTCACGTAGGTGGCTGTAGGTTAAGGGTGGGAGTAATGGTTAATTATGTACTTAAGATTAGGAACGGTACAGTTAAGTTTAGGCTAGTGTTTTGTCTATTAGTGTTGATTTTTTTTTTGTGTGACAAGTTAAAAGTAGTGATGACCTTATTCTCTCTTCTCTAACTTTACTCTGTTACTGTTTTATGTTCCACCAAGTCAATATCATTCAGAGTTAATTGAATTATTAAAAATTGAAGTGTAGTTGTTGCCAGGAGGAGAGCGTTATGATATGACTGTGTAACCCTATACAAACTACAGGGTCACACAACATGTTGGAACACGGTATTGTTGCCTTATGTTCATTCCCAGGTTGGAGCCAGAGGAGAGGCGCGACGCATATGCAAAAGAGGGAGACGACTGCTGTGTACCATACTCACGGGCGTTTATCACCACCACCACGACCAGCCCACTACCTGGAGGTCATGGCTCCACCACCACCACCACCCCAGGGGACCCCAAGATGCAGCCCTCTCGGTCGGTCAACATTGGTCTACCCAGTGGACCCCAGGACGGACGGACCCCAGTGGACCCCAAGACTTACGGACCCCCAGTGGACCCCAGGTCGTTCTGCAGACGACCCCAGACGACCCAGTAAAGATGGAAGAGGAGCAACAACGACTCCAGTCTGTCCCACCAACATCGGTCTACTCAGGATGGACCCCAGGACGGACGGACCCCAATGGACCCCAGGTCGCTTGTCAAAGACCCATGGGAGGAGGAAGAGAGAAGAAAGAAGAGAGAAGAAAGAAGAGAGAAGAAAGAAGAGAGAAGAAAGAAGAGAGAAGAAGGAAGAGAGAAGAAAGAAGAAAGAAGAAGAAGAAGATAAGACAAGCTGAGACACGATACCTAGTGTCCCTTGCTGGTGTCAGCATCATTGCATCGAGCGTAATTGCAAGACAGGATCGTTTGCCTTGACTGGCCGCCCCTCCTACAAGCATGTTGCTCTGTTGAGTGATTCTTCCTGTGTCATGCGGACTTGATGTGGCTGTCAGAAGTAGCTCTCTGAAGGAGGCGTGCTGGAGCAACAGGGAGGAAGAAGAGTAGGATGGGATTTCTACTGTTGGCAACTATATGAAGGTCTCGAAACTTGTAGTCCCTATAGCTGTGAAGAACCCCAATATACGTCTCTCATGGTGACTGACGTAGGGCCAATTACAGATCAGCTGGGACAACCGAATTCCACGGTCCTGTGCTCAGTTCAAGTAGTAACGGCTTTCGGGTTGACCAAGTGTTGTTGTGCGTTAACGACGGAGAAGCGACGGAGGCAGTTGTGTTGAAGAAATGTGGTACAGGATTATCTACAAGACCAAGCAGTGACGTCGCCCAGCCAGAGACAATGGACGTCTGTCTATATATTTCATTTTTTTAGAGTAGGATGATGTATATTTGTTTAGCTAGGATGTATTCTTTTCGTTAATAAAGTTGTCGCACACAGCTAGCTTGCTTTAGCAGTGTTGCAAAAACTTTATTTTCGGGGAGAAGGGGAGATGTAACACTGTAAAAGTGTTTGGTTTAGGTTAATACATACATAGAGTACATGAGTCACAGACAAGGATCGGAGAGGCGCCAGTTGTCTGCCTGAGATCTCACACCTCTAAGCGTTAATGACCCCAAGTGACCTGAGGTCAGATCATGCGAATTTCACCTTGCTTCTACTAATCTCTTAAATGTAGTCTGGTAGCCTTCAAACATGCCGACGTTTAAGGAGTGGCTTGGTAGTGCCGGAGGCTATCTATTTGTGGGCGGAGTTAGCTACTAGGTTCCCCAATATAAACTCGGAGAGCTATCAAGCATAAAGCATTAAGAGACAGAACAGCAGACGAGAGCAGAGACCTGCTCCCTACCAGGGAGGCTGTCGGCCGGCAGGGGCGAGACAGTCTCTGTCAAGCTACAGACCCCCCCCCCCCCTCTCTATTCAACTTAGACTCAGTACTCGGTGAGTGAACATTAAGGTGACTTGGTCGTGTTTACATATGTTGTGTGATGATCAGGGGCAGTCAAGTTGTAGGGTTCTCGAATTCTTGGATGATGACTCACTTTGCATATTAAACTGGAACATTTTAATTGAATTTTAAATTATGATACTTCATGTGAAATATAATTATGAATTTATTATTTAAATTGTGTTTAACTTTGTTCCCTAGAGCTTTGAGTTGAGGTGAGAAAGCCTCTGTGGTTACTGGTTTCATGATATTAACGAGTACAGGTTTGGAGTTGATACATGGTACAGAGGGAACATACTAATAATGAACTCATGATAACATCCTTTGAAAATTTTTTGTGATACAGGCAAGTTCCATTCCTTGTCTTGTATGTAATGATTATGAATGGATGGTGGCAGCATTTCGTCTTCTACTATCTACTCTTCTACTTCTACTATCTACTCTTCTACTTCTACCTATCTACACCTCTCCCTCCACCCCCTCTCTAAACTCTCACTTTCAACTAATGACCCTCCTCGCTCCTCCCACCTCTCCCCCTCTCACCCCCAAGCCCTCACTAATTACTTCACTATTCATTTCTTTCCTTTCGTTTCTCTTATACGTTTGTGGCAATGACTCTGTATTCTAGAGTTCTCTCTGGAGTTTCGGGTAACTGATCAAGTGACGGCGCCTTGTAGTCGTAGCACCTAGGTAGTCAAATACCTAGGTTACAAGGTGTTGAACGAGAGAGGCTGCCTTAGGAACTCTGGGAGTGCCCTAGAATAGTTAGCTAACTGGGGACGGGATAACGGACTAGAGAGAGCTGTTTCCCCCGGTCTCGTTAGTTAACTGGGGGGTGGAATAATGGACTAGAGAGAGCTATTTCCCCCACCCCCGTTACAATGTTGGCAGCGGTGTTGAACAATGTTTATGTTGGTGTTCTTTTGAACATTGTTCAGTCCCACGTGTCTTTTGCCGCTCAGGCGCTATCAGGGAGATCTTGACAGGTGTTTTACTTTCGCGATTTAGCGAGCTTTGTTCAGGTTAGGAGATGGTGATTCTCTGGTGTTGTGTTTAGTGATTTTGTGAGTTTTGTGGTATTCAGGGAATGTTCACCAGAACTTGCGTGTGTAGTGATTTATGTTAGTAATAAGATTTGGCGATTTTGGAACTTAGCGGTTGGTGGGTAGTGGAGGTCAGCTGAGTGTGACAGGTGACCTCGCATGTCCCAGGGGGACACCCAGCCACCGCTGGTCTCCAGGTCAGTGGGGAGTGGCAGGTGTAGTTCTTAAGTAGAATTTAGTGGTGGTTCTGCTCAGATTATTGCGATCGACTGTTTTACTCCATTTGAACGCAATAACCCGAGGTGTACTGGTCTTGTACAGCATGCTAGGGGGAGCCTTAGTATGTCAGTAGACTTCACGTTGGGGACGCTCGACGTTAGATAGTCTGGTCACAGGGGGTGGCAACAGTTTGGGGTTGTTGACCGGCGGAGAAGCTAGGGAGACACTCTGGGTCACGTAGGTGGCTGTAGGTTAAGGGTGGGAGTAATGGTTAATTATGTACTTAAGATTAGGAACGGTACAGTTAAGTTTAGGCTAGTGTTTTGTCTATTAGTGTTGATTTTTTTTTTGTGTGACAAGTTAAAAGTAGTGATGACCTTATTCTCTCTTCTCTAACTTTACTCTGTTACTGTTTTATGTTCCACCAAGTCAATATCATTCAGAGTTAATTGAATTATTAAAAATTGAAGTGTAGTTGTTGCCAGGAGGAGAGCGTTATGATATGACTGTGTAACCCTATACAAACTACAGGGTCACACAACATGTTGGAACACGGTATTGTTGCCTTATGTTCATTCCCAGGTTGGAGCCAGAGGAGAGGCGCGACGCATATGCAAAAGAGGGAGACGACTGCTGTGTACCATACTCACGGGCGTTTATCACCACCACCACGACCAGCCCACTACCTGGAGGTCATGGCTCCACCACCACCACCACCCCAGGGGACCCCAAGATGCAGCCCTCTCGGTCGGTCAACATTGGTCTACCCAGTGGACCCCAGGACGGACGGACCCCAGTGGACCCCAAGACTTACGGACCCCCAGTGGACCCCAGGTCGTTCTGCAGACGACCCCAGACGACCCAGTAAAGATGGAAGAGGAGCAACAACGACTCCAGTCTGTCCCACCAACATCGGTCTACTCAGGATGGACCCCAGGACGGACGGACCCCAATGGACCCCAGGTCGCTTGTCAAAGACCCATGGGAGGAGGAAGAGAGAAGAAAGAAGAGAGAAGAAAGAAGAGAGAAGAAAGAAGAGAGAAGAAGGAAGAGAGAAGAAAGAAGAAAGAAGAAAGAAGAAGAAGAAGATAAGACAAGCTGAGACACGATACCTAGTGTCCCTTGCTGGTGTCAGCATCATTGCATCGAGCGTAATTGCAAGACAGGATCGTTTGCCTTGACTGGCCGCCCCTCCTACAAGCATGTTGCTCTGTTGAGTGATTCTTCCTGTGTCATGCGGACTTGATGTGGCTGTCAGAAGTAGCTCTCTGAAGGAGGCGTGCTGGAGCAACAGGGAGGAAGAAGAGTAGGATGGGATTTCTACTGTTGGCAACTATATGAAGGTCTCGAAACTTGTAGTCCCTATAGCTGTGAAGAACCCCAATATACGTCTCTCATGGTGACTGACGTAGGGCCAATTACAGATCAGCTGGGACAACCGAATTCCACGGTCCTGTGCTCAGTTCAAGTAGTAACGGCTTTCGGGTTGACCAAGTGTTGTTGTGCGTTAACGACGGAGAAGCGACGGAGGCAGTTGTGTTGAAGAAATGTGGTACAGGATTATCTACAAGACCAAGCAGTGACGTCGCCCAGCCAGAGACAATGGACGTCTGTCTATATATTTCATTTTTTAGAGTAGGATGATGTATATTTGTTTAGCTAGGATGTATTCTTTTCGTTAATAAAGTTGTCGCACACAGCTAGCTTGCTTTAGCAGTGTTGCAAAAACTTTATTTTCGGGGAGAAGGGGAGATGTAACACTGTAAAAGTGTTTGGTTTAGGTTAATACATACATAGAGTACATGAGTCACAGACAAGGATCGGAGAGGCGCCAGTTGTCTGCCTGAGATCTCACACCTCTAAGCGTTAATGACCCCAAGTGACCTGAGGTCAGATCATGCGAATTTCACCTTGCTTCTACTAATCTCTTAAATGTAGTCTGGTAGCCTTCAAACATGCCGACGTTTAAGGAGTGGCTTGGTAGTGCCGGAGGCTATCTATTTGTGGGCGGAGTTAGCTACTAGGTTCCCCAATATAAACTCGGAGAGCTATCAAGCATAAAGCATTAAGAGACAGAACAGCAGACGAGAGCAGAGACCTGCTCCCTACCAGGGAGGCTGTCGGCCGGCAGGGGCGAGACAGTCTCTGTCAAGCTACAGACCCCCCCCCCCCCTCTCTATTCAACTTAGACTCAGTACTCGGTGAGTGAACATTAAGGTGACTTGGTCGTGTTTACATATGTTGTGTGATGATCAGGGGCAGTCAAGTTGTAGGGTTCTCGAATTCTTGGATGATGACTCACTTTGCATATTAAACTGGAACATTTTAATTGAATTTTAAATTATGATACTTCATGTGAAATATAATTATGAATTTATTATTTAAATTGTGTTTAACTTTGTTCCCTAGAGCTTTGAGTTGAGGTGAGAAAGCCTCTGTGGTTACTGGTTTCATGATATTAACGAGTACAGGTTTGGAGTTGATACATGGTACAGAGGGAACATACTAATAATGAACTCATGATAACATCCTTTGAAAATTTTTTGTGATACAGGCAAGTTCCATTCCTTGTCTTGTATGTAATGATTATGAATGGATGGTGGCAGCATTTCGTCTTCTACTATCTACTCTTCTACTTCTACTATCTACTCTTCTACTTCTACCTATCTACACCTCTCCCTCCACCCCCTCTCTAAACTCTCACTTTCAACTAATGACCCTCCTCGCTCCTCCCACCTCTCCCCCTCTCACCCCCAAGCCCTCACTAATTACTTCACTATTCATTTCTTTCCTTTCGTTTTCTCTTATACGTTTGTGGCAATGACTCTGTATTCTAGAGTTCTCTCTGGAGTTTCGGGTAACTGATCAAGTGACGGCGCCTTGTAGTCGTAGCACCTAGGTAGTCAAATACCTAGGTTACAAGGTGTTGAACGAGAGAGGCTGCCTTAGGAACTCTGGGAGTGCCCTAGAATAGTTAGCTAACTGGGGACGGGATAACGGACTAGAGAGAGCTGTTTCCCCCGGTCTCGTTAGTTAACTGGGGGGTGGAATAATGGACTAGAGAGAGCTATTTCCCCCACCCCCGTTACAATGTTGGCAGCGGTGTTGAACAATGTTTATGTTGGTGTTCTTTTGAACATTGTTCAGTCCCACGTGTCTTTTGCCGCTCAGGCGCTATCAGGGAGATCTTGACAGGTGTTTTACTTTCGCGATTTAGCGAGCTTTGTTCAGGTTAGGAGATGGTGATTCTCTGGTGTTGTGTTTAGTGATTTTGTGAGTTTTGTGGTATTCAGGGAATGTTCACCAGAACTTGCGTGTGTAGTGATTTATGTTAGTAATAAGATTTGGCGATTTTGGAACTTAGCGGTTGGTGGGTAGTGGAGGTCAGCTGAGTGTGACAGGTGACCTCGCATGTCCCAGGGGGACACCCAGCCACCGCTGGTCTCCAGGTCAGTGGGGAGTGGCAGGTGTAGTTCTTAAGTAGAATTTAGTGGTGGTTCTGCTCAGATTATTGCGATCGACTGTTTTACTCCATTTGAACGCAATAACCCGAGGTGTACTGGTCTTGTACAGCATGCTAGGGGGAGCCTTAGTATGTCAGTAGACTTCACGTTGGGGACGCTCGACGTTAGATAGTCTGGTCACAGGGGGTGGCAACAGTTTGGGGTTGTTGACCGGCGGAGAAGCTAGGGAGACACTCTGGGTCACGTAGGTGGCTGTAGGTTAAGGGTGGGAGTAATGGTTAATTATGTACTTAAGATTAGGAACGGTACAGTTAAGTTTAGGCTAGTGTTTTGTCTATTAGTGTTGATTTTTTTTTTGTGTGACAAGTTAAAAGTAGTGATGACCTTATTCTCTCTTCTCTAACTTTACTCTGTTACTGTTTTATGTTCCACCAAGTCAATATCATTCAGAGTTAATTGAATTATTAAAAATTGAAGTGTAGTTGTTGCCAGGAGGAGAGCGTTATGATATGACTGTGTAACCCTATACAAACTACAGGGTCACACAACATGTTGGAACACGGTATTGTTGCCTTATGTTCATTCCCAGGTTGGAGCCAGAGGAGAGGCGCGACGCATATGCAAAAGAGGGAGACGACTGCTGTGTACCATACTCACGGGCGTTTATCACCACCACCACGACCAGCCCACTACCTGGAGGTCATGGCTCCACCACCACCACCACCCCAGGGGACCCCAAGATGCAGCCCTCTCGGTCGGTCAACATTGGTCTACCCAGTGGACCCCAGGACGGACGGACCCCAGTGGACCCCAAGACTTACGGACCCCCAGTGGACCCCAGGTCGTTCTGCAGACGACCCCAGACGACCCAGTAAAGATGGAAGAGGAGCAACAACGACTCCAGTCTGTCCCACCAACATCGGTCTACTCAGGATGGACCCCAGGACGGACGGACCCCAATGGACCCCAGGTCGCTTGTCAAAGACCCATGGGAGGAGGAAGAGAGAAGAAAGAAGAGAGAAGAAAGAAGAGAGAAGAAAGAAGAGAGAAGAAGGAAGAGAGAAGAAAGAAGAAAGAAGAAGAAGAAGATAAGACAAGCTGAGACACGATACCTAGTGTCCCTTGCTGGTGTCAGCATCATTGCATCGAGCGTAATTGCAAGACAGGATCGTTTGCCTTGACTGGCCGCCCCTCCTACAAGCATGTTGCTCTGTTGAGTGATTCTTCCTGTGTCATGCGGACTTGATGTGGCTGTCAGAAGTAGCTCTCTGAAGGAGGCGTGCTGGAGCAACAGGGAGGAAGAAGAGTAGGATGGGATTTCTACTGTTGGCAACTATATGAAGGTCTCGAAACTTGTAGTCCCTATAGCTGTGAAGAACCCCAATATACGTCTCTCATGGTGACTGACGTAGGGCCAATTACAGATCAGCTGGGACAACCGAATTCCACGGTCCTGTGCTCAGTTCAAGTAGTAACGGCTTTCGGGTTGACCAAGTGTTGTTGTGCGTTAACGACGGAGAAGCGACGGAGGCAGTTGTGTTGAAGAAATGTGGTACAGGATTATCTACAAGACCAAGCAGTGACGTCGCCCAGCCAGAGACAATGGACGTCTGTCTATATATTTCATTTTTTTAGAGTAGGATGATGTATATTTGTTTAGCTAGGATGTATTCTTTTCGTTAATAAAGTTGTCGCACACAGCTAGCTTGCTTTAGCAGTGTTGCAAAAACTTTATTTTCGGGGAGAAGGGGAGATGTAACACTGTAAAAGTGTTTGGTTTAGGTTAATACATACATAGAGTACATGAGTCACAGACAAGGATCGGAGAGGCGCCAGTTGTCTGCCTGAGATCTCACACCTCTAAGCGTTAATGACCCCAAGTGACCTGAGGTCAGATCATGCGAATTTCACCTTGCTTCTACTAATCTCTTAAATGTAGTCTGGTAGCCTTCAAACATGCCGACGTTTAAGGAGTGGCTTGGTAGTGCCGGAGGCTATCTATTTGTGGGCGGAGTTAGCTACTAGGTTCCCCAATATAAACTCGGAGAGCTATCAAGCATAAAGCATTAAGAGACAGAACAGCAGACGAGAGCAGAGACCTGCTCCCTACCAGGGAGGCTGTCGGCCGGCAGGGGCGAGACAGTCTCTGTCAAGCTACAGACCCCCCCCCCCCCTCTCTATTCAACTTAGACTCAGTACTCGGTGAGTGAACATTAAGGTGACTT
Source organism: Procambarus clarkii (assembly GCF_040958095.1). Lineage (NCBI taxonomy): Eukaryota > Metazoa > Arthropoda > Malacostraca > Decapoda > Cambaridae > Procambarus > Procambarus clarkii. The sequence goes on from NC_091154.1 coordinate 427,022, forward strand.
GGTCGTGTTTACATATGTTGTGTGATGATCAGGGGCAGTCAAGTTGTAGGGTTCTCGAATTCTTGGATGATGACTCACTTTGCATATTAAACTGGAACATTTTAATTGAATTTTAAATTATGATACTTCATGTGAAATATAATTATGAATTTATTATTTAAATTGTGTTTAACTTTGTTCCCTAGAGCTTTGAGTTGAGGTGAGAAAGCCTCTGTGGTTACTGGTTTCATGATATTAACGAGTACAGGTTTGGAGTTGATACATGGTACAGAGGGAACATACTAATAATGAACTCATGATAACATCCTTTGAAAATTTTTTGTGATACAGGCAAGTTCCATTCCTTGTCTTGTATGTAATGATTATGAATGGATGGTGGCAGCATTTCGTCTTCTACTATCTACTCTTCTACTTCTACTATCTACTCTTCTACTTCTACCTATCTACACCTCTCCCTCCACCCCCTCTCTAAACTCTCACTTTCAACTAATGACCCTCCTCGCTCCTCCCACCTCTCCCCCTCTCACCCCCAAGCCCTCACTAATTACTTCACTATTCATTTCTTTCCTTTCGTTTTCTCTTATACGTTTGTGGCAATGACTCTGTATTCTAGAGTTCTCTCTGGAGTTTCGGGTAACTGATCAAGTGACGGCGCCTTGTAGTCGTAGCACCTAGGTAGTCAAATACCTAGGTTACAAGGTGTTGAACGAGAGAGGCTGCCTTAGGAACTCTGGGAGTGCCCTAGAATAGTTAGCTAACTGGGGACGGGATAACGGACTAGAGAGAGCTGTTTCCCCCGGTCTCGTTAGTTAACTGGGGGGTGGAATAATGGACTAGAGAGAGCTATTTCCCCCACCCCCGTTACAATGTTGGCAGCGGTGTTGAACAATGTTTATGTTGGTGTTCTTTTGAACATTGTTCAGTCCCACGTGTCTTTTGCCGCTCAGGCGCTATCAGGGAGATCTTGACAGGTGTTTTACTTTCGCGATTTAGCGAGCTTTGTTCAGGTTAGGAGATGGTGATTCTCTGGTGTTGTGTTTAGTGATTTTGTGAGTTTTGTGGTATTCAGGGAATGTTCACCAGAACTTGCGTGTGTAGTGATTTATGTTAGTAATAAGATTTGGCGATTTTGGAACTTAGCGGTTGGTGGGTAGTGGAGGTCAGCTGAGTGTGACAGGTGACCTCGCATGTCCCAGGGGGACACCCAGCCACCGCTGGTCTCCAGGTCAGTGGGGAGTGGCAGGTGTAGTTCTTAAGTAGAATTTAGTGGTGGTTCTGCTCAGATTATTGCGATCGACTGTTTTACTCCATTTGAACGCAATAACCCGAGGTGTACTGGTCTTGTACAGCATGCTAGGGGGAGCCTTAGTATGTCAGTAGACTTCACGTTGGGGACGCTCGACGTTAGATAGTCTGGTCACAGGGGGTGGCAACAGTTTGGGGTTGTTGACCGGCGGAGAAGCTAGGGAGACACTCTGGGTCACGTAGGTGGCTGTAGGTTAAGGGTGGGAGTAATGGTTAATTATGTACTTAAGATTAGGAACGGTACAGTTAAGTTTAGGCTAGTGTTTTGTCTATTAGTGTTGATTTTTTTTTTGTGTGACAAGTTAAAAGTAGTGATGACCTTATTCTCTCTTCTCTAACTTTACTCTGTTACTGTTTTATGTTCCACCAAGTCAATATCATTCAGAGTTAATTGAATTATTAAAATTGAAGTGTAGTTGTTGCCAGGAGGAGAGCGTTATGATATGACTGTGTAACCCTATACAAACTACAGGGTCACACAACATGTTGGAACACGGTATTGTTGCCTTATGTTCATTCCCAGGTTGGAGCCAGAGGAGAGGCGCGACGCATATGCAAAAGAGGGAGACGACTGCTGTGTACCATACTCACGGGCGTTTATCACCACCACCACGACCAGCCCACTACCTGGAGGTCATGGCTCCACCACCACCACCACCCCAGGGGACCCCAAGATGCAGCCCTCTCGGTCGGTCAACATTGGTCTACCCAGTGGACCCCAGGACGGACGGACCCCAGTGGACCCCAAGACTTACGGACCCCCAGTGGACCCCAGGTCGTTCTGCAGACGACCCCAGACGACCCAGTAAAGATGGAAGAGGAGCAACAACGACTCCAGTCTGTCCCACCAACATCGGTCTACTCAGGATGGACCCCAGGACGGACGGACCCCAATGGACCCCAGGTCGCTTGTCAAAGACCCATGGGAGGAGGAAGAGAGAAGAAAGAAGAGAGAAGAAAGAAGAGAGAAGAAAGAAGAGAGAAGAAGGAAGAGAGAAGAAAGAAGAAAGAAGAAGAAGAAGATAAGACAAGCTGAGACACGATACCTAGTGTCCCTTGCTGGTGTCAGCATCATTGCATCGAGCGTAATTGCAAGACAGGATCGTTTGCCTTGACTGGCCGCCCCTCCTACAAGCATGTTGCTCTGTTGAGTGATTCTTCCTGTGTCATGCGGACTTGATGTGGCTGTCAGAAGTAGCTCTCTGAAGGAGGCGTGCTGGAGCAACAGGGAGGAAGAAGAGTAGGATGGGATTTCTACTGTTGGCAACTATATGAAGGTCTCGAAACTTGTAGTCCCTATAGCTGTGAAGAACCCCAATATACGTCTCTCATGGTGACTGACGTAGGGCCAATTACAGATCAGCTGGGACAACCGAATTCCACGGTCCTGTGCTCAGTTCAAGTAGTAACGGCTTTCGGGTTGACCAAGTGTTGTTGTGCGTTAACGACGGAGAAGCGACGGAGGCAGTTGTGTTGAAGAAATGTGGTACAGGATTATCTACAAGACCAAGCAGTGACGTCGCCCAGCCAGAGACAATGGACGTCTGTCTATATATTTCATTTTTTTAGAGTAGGATGATGTATATTTGTTTAGCTAGGATGTATTCTTTTCGTTAATAAAGTTGTCGCACACAGCTAGCTTGCTTTAGCAGTGTTGCAAAAACTTTATTTTCGGGGAGAAGGGGAGATGTAACACTGTAAAAGTGTTTGGTTTAGGTTAATACATACATAGAGTACATGAGTCACAGACAAGGATCGGAGAGGCGCCAGTTGTCTGCCTGAGATCTCACACCTCTAAGCGTTAATGACCCCAAGTGACCTGAGGTCAGATCATGCGAATTTCACCTTGCTTCTACTAATCTCTTAAATGTAGTCTGGTAGCCTTCAAACATGCCGACGTTTAAGGAGTGGCTTGGTAGTGCCGGAGGCTATCTATTTGTGGGCGGAGTTAGCTACTAGGTTCCCCAATATAAACTCGGAGAGCTATCAAGCATAAAGCATTAAGAGACAGAACAGCAGACGAGAGCAGAGACCTGCTCCCTACCAGGGAGGCTGTCGGCCGGCAGGGGCGAGACAGTCTCTGTCAAGCTACAGACCCCCCCCCCCCTCTCTATTCAACTTAGACTCAGTACTCGGTGAGTGAACATTAAGGTGACTTGGTCGTGTTTACATATGTTGTGTGATGATCAGGGGCAGTCAAGTTGTAGGGTTCTCGAATTCTTGGATGATGACTCACTTTGCATATTAAACTGGAACATTTTAATTGAATTTTAAATTATGATACTTCATGTGAAATATAATTATGAATTTATTATTTAAATTGTGTTTAACTTTGTTCCCTAGAGCTTTGAGTTGAGGTGAGAAAGCCTCTGTGGTTACTGGTTTCATGATATTAACGAGTACAGGTTTGGAGTTGATACATGGTACAGAGGGAACATACTAATAATGAACTCATGATAACATCCTTTGAAAATTTTTTGTGATACAGGCAAGTTCCATTCCTTGTCTTGTATGTAATGATTATGAATGGATGGTGGCAGCATTTCGTCTTCTACTATCTACTCTTCTACTTCTACTATCTACTCTTCTACTTCTACCTATCTACACCTCTCCCTCCACCCCCTCTCTAAACTCTCACTTTCAACTAATGACCCTCCTCGCTCCTCCCACCTCCCCCTCTCACCCCAAACCCTCACTAATTACTTCACTATTCATTTCTTTCCTTTCGTTTTCTCTTATACGTTTGTGGCAATGATTCTGTATTCTAGAGTTCTCTCTAGAGTTTCGGGTAACTGATCAAGTGACGGCGCCTTGTAGTTAGCACCTAGGTAGTCAAATACCTAGGTTACAAGGTGTTGAACGAGAGAGGTTGCCTTAGGAACTCTGGGAGTGCTCTAGAATAGTTAGCTAACTGGGGACGGGATAACGGACTAGAGAGAGCTGTTTCCCCCGGCCTCGTTAGTTAACTGGGGGGTGGAATAATGGACAAGATAGAGCTATTTCCCCCACCCCCGTTACAATGTTGGCAGCGGTGTTGAACAATGTTTATGTTGGTGTTCTTTTAACATTGTTCAGTCCCACGTGTCTTTTGCCGCTCAGGCGCTATCAGGGAGATCTTGACAGGTGTTTTACTTTCGCGATTTAGCGAGCTTTTTCAGGTTAGGAGATGGTGATTCTCTGGTGTTGTGTTTAGTGATTTTGTGAGTTTTGTGTATTCAGGGAATGTTCACCAGAACTTGCGTGTGTAGTGATTTATGTTAGTAATAAGATTTGGCGATTTGGAACTTAGCGGTGTGGTAGTGCAGGTCAGCTGAGTGTGACAGGTGACCTCGCATGTCCCACGGGGACACCCAGCCACCGCTGGTCTCCAGGTCAGTGGGGAGTGGCAGGTGTAGTTCTTAAGTAGATTTAGTGTGGTTCTGCTCAGATTATTGCGATCGACTGTTTTACTCCATTTGAACGCAATAACCCGAGGTGTACTGGTCTTGTACAGCATGCTAGGGGGAGCCTTAGTATGTCAGTAGACTTCACGTTGGGGACGCTCGACGTTAGATAGTCTGGTCACAGGGGTGGCAACAGTTTGGAGTTGTTGACCGGCGGAGAAGCTAGGGAAACACTCTGGGTCACGTAGGTGGCTGTAGGTTAAGGGTGGGAGTAATGGTTAATTATGTACTTAAGATTAGGAACGGTACAGTTAAGTTTAGGCTAGTGTTTTGTCTATTAGTGTTGATTTTTTTTGTGTGACAAGTTAAAAGTAGTGATGACCTTATTCTCTCTTCTCTAACTTTACTCTGTTACTGTTTTATGTTCCACCAAGTCAATATCATTCAGAGTTAATTGGATTATTAAAAATTGAAGTGTAGTTGTTGCCAGGAGGAGAGCGTTATGATATGACTGTGTAACCCTATACAAACTACAGGGTCACACAACATGGAACACGGTATTGTCGCCTTTATGTTCATTCACAGGTGGGAGCCAGAGGAGAGGCGCGACATATGCAAAAGAGGGAGACGGCTGCTGTGTACCACACTCAGGGCGTTTATCACCACCACCACGACCAGCCCACTACCTGGAGGTCATGGCTCCACCACCACCACCACCCCAGGGGACCCCAAGATGCAGCCCTCTCGGTCGGTCAACATTGGTCTCAGTGGACCCCAGGACGGACGGACCCCAGTGGACCCCAAGATTACGGACCCCCAGTGGACCCCAGGTCGTTCTGCAGACGACCCCAGACGACCCAGTAAAGATGGAAGAGGAGCAACAACGACTCCAGTCTGTCCCACCAACATCGGTCTACCAGGATGGACCCCAGGACGGACGGACCCCAATGGACCCCAGGTCGCTTGTCAAAGACCCATGGGAGGAGGAAGAGAGAAGAAAGAAGAGAGAAGAAAGAAGAGAGAAGAAAGAAGAGAGAAGAAGGAAGAGAAGAAAGAAGAAAGAAGAAGAAGAAGATAAGACAAGCTGAGACACGATGATACCTAGTGTCCCTTGCTGGTGTCAGCATCATTGCATGGAGCGTAATTGCAAGACAGGATCGTTTGCCTTAACTGGCCGCCCCTCCTACAAGCATGTTGCTCTGTTGAGTGATTCTTCCTGTGTCATGCGGACTTGATGTGGCTGTCAGAAGTAGCTCTCTGAAGGAGGCGTGCTGGAGCAACAGGGAGGAAGAAGAGTAGGATGGGATTTCTACTGTTGGCAACTATATGAAGGTCTCGAAACTTGTAGTCCCTATAGCTGTGAAGAACCCCAATATACGTCTCTCATGGTGACTGACGTAGGGCCAATTACAGATCAGCTGGGACAACCGAATTCCACGGTCCTGTGCTCAGTTCAAGTAGTAACGGCTTTCGGGTTGACCAAGTGTTGTTGTGCGTTAACGACGGAGAAGCGACGGAGGCAGTTGTGTTGAAGAAATGTGGTACAGGATTATCTACAAGACCAAGCAGTGACGTCGCCCAGCCAGAGACAATGGACGTCTGTCTATATATTTCATTTTTTTAGAGTAGGATGATGTATATTTGTTTAGCTAGGATGTATTCTTTTCGTTAATAAAGTTGTCGCACACAGCTAGCTTGCTTTAGCAGTGTTGCAAAAACTTTATTTCGGGGAGAAGGGGAGATGTAACACTGTAAAAGTGTTTGGTTTAGGTTAATACATACATAGAGTACATGAGTCACAGACAAGGATCGGAGAGGCGCCAGTTGTCTGCCTGAGATCTCACACCTCTAAGCGTTAATGACCCCAAGTGACCTGAGGTCAGATCATGAGAATTTCACCTTGCTTCGCTAATCTCTTAAATTGTAGTCTGGTAGCCTTCAAACATGCCGACGTTTAAGGAGTGGCTTGGTAGTGCCGGAGGCTATCTATTTGTGGGCGGAGTTAGCTACTAGGTTCCCCAATATAAACTCGGAGAGCTATCGAGCATAAGCATTAAGAGACAGAACAGCAGACGAGAGCAGAGACGCCTACCAGGGAGGCTGTCGGCCGGCAGGGGCGAGACAGTCTCTGTCAAGCTACAGACCCCCCCCCCTCTCTATTCAACTTAGACTCAGTACTCGGTGAGTGAACATTAAGGTGACTTGGTCGTGTTTACATATGTGTGTGTGATGATCAGGGGCAGTCAAGTTGTAGGGTTCTCGAATTCTTGGATGATGACTCACTTTGCATATTAAACTGGAACATTTTAATTGAATTTAAATTATGATACTTCATGTGAAATATAATTATGAATTTATTATTTAAATTGTGTTTAACTTTGTTCCCTAGAGCTTTGAGTTGAGGTGAGAAAGCCTCTGTGGTTACTGGTTTCATGATATTAACGAGTACAGGTTTGGAGTTGATACATGGTACAGAGGGAACATACTAATAATGAACTCATGATAACATCCTTTGAAATTTTGTGATACAGGCAAGTTCCATTCCTTGTCTTGTATGTAATGATATGAATGGATGGTGGCAGCATTTCGTCTTCTACTATCTACTTTCACTCTTCTACTATCTACTCTCTACTTCCTATCTACACCTCTCCCTCCACCCCCTCTCTAAACTCTCACTTTCAACTAATGACCCTCCTCGCTCCTCCACCTCTCTCCCTCTCACCCCAAACCCTCACTAATTACTTCACTATTCATTTCTTTCCTTTCGTTTTCTCTTATACGTTTGTGGCAATGATTCTGTATTCTAGAGTTCTCTCTAGAGTTTCGGGTAACTGATCAAGTACGGCGCCTTGTAGTCTTAGCACCTAGGTAGTCAAATACCTAGGTTACAAGGTGTTGAACGAGAGAGGTTGCCTTAGGAACTCTGGAGTGCTCTAGAATAGTTAGCTAACTGGGGACGGGATAACGGACTAGAGAGAGCTGTTTCCCCCGGCCTCGTTAGTTAACTGGGGGGTGGAATAATGGACAGATAGAGCTATTTCCCCCACCCCCGTTACAATGTTGGCAGCGGTGTTGAACAATGTTTAGGTGTTGGTGTTCTTTTAACATTGTTCAGTCCCACGTGTCTTTTGCCGCTCAGGCGCTATCAGGGAGATCTTGACAGGTGTTTACTTTCGCGATTTAGCGAGTTTTTCAGGTTAGGAGATAGTGATTCTCTGGTGTTGTGGTTTAGTGATTTTGTGAGTTTTGTGTAGTTCAGGGAATGTTCACCAGAACTTGCGTGTGTAGTGATTTATGTTAGTAATAAGATTTGGCGATTTGGGAACTTAGCGGTGTTGGTAGTGCAGGTCAGCTGAGTGTGACAGGTGACCTCGCATGTCCCAGGGGACACCCAGCCACCGCTGGTCTCCAGGTCAGTGGGGAGTGGCAGGTGTAGTTTTAAGTAAGTAGTGGTTCTGCTCAGATTATTGCGATCGACTGTTTTACTCCATTTGAACGCAATAACCCGAGGTGTACTGGTCTTGTACAGCATGCTAGGGGGAGCTTAGTATGTCAGTAGACTTCACGTTGGGGACGCTCGACGTTAGATAGTCTGGTCACAGGGGTGGCAACAGTTTTGGAGTTGTTGACCGGCGGAGAAGCTAGGGAAACACTCTGGGTCACGTAGGTGGCTGTAGGTTAAGGGTGGGAGTAATGGTTAATTATGTACTTAAGATTAGGAAGGTACAGTTAAGTTAGGCTAGTGTTTTGTCTATTAGTTTGATTTTTTTTTTGTGTGACAAGTTAAAAGTAGTGATGACCTTATTCTCTCTTCTCTAACTTTCCTCTGTTACTGTTTTATGTTCCACCAAGTCAATATCATTCAGAGTTAATTGGATTATTAAAAAAATTGAAGTGTAGTTGTTGCCAGGAGGAGAGCGTTATGATATGACTGTGTAACCCTATACAAACTACAGGGTCACACAACATCTTGGAACACGTATTGTCGCCTTTATGTTCATTCACAGGTGGGAGCCAGAGGAGAGGCGCGACGCATATCAAAAGAGGGAGACGGCTGCTGTGTACCACACTCAGGGCGTTTATCACCACCACCACGACCAGCCCACTACCTGGAGGTCATGGCTCCACCACCACCACCACCCCAGGGGACCCCAAGATGCAGCCCTCTCGGTCGGTCAACATTGGTCTACCCAGTGGACCCCAGGACGGACGGACCCCAGTGGACCCCAAGACGGACGGACCCCAGTGGACCCCAGGTCGTTCTGCAGACGACCCAGACGACCCAGTAAAGATGGAAGAGGAGCAACAACGACTCCAGTCTGTCCCACCAACATCGGTCTACCAGGATGGACCCCAGGACGGACAGACCCAATGGACCCCAGGTCGCTTGTCAAAGACCCATGGGAGGAGGAAGAGAGAAGAAAGAAGAGAGAAGAAAGAAGAGAGAAGAAAGAAGGAGAAGAAAGAAGAGAGAGAAGAAGAAGAAGAAGAAGAAGATAAGACAAGCTGAGACACGATGCCTCGTGTCCCTTGCTGGTGTCAGCATCATTGCATGGAGCGTAATTGCAAGACAGGATCGTTTGCCTTAACTGGCCGCCCCTCCTACAAGCATGTTGCTCTGTTGAGTGATTCTTCCTGTGTCATGCGGACTTGATGTGGCTGTCAGAAGTAGCTCTCTGAAGGAGGCGTGCTGGAGCAACAGGGAGGAAGAAGAGTAGGATGGGATTTCTACTGTTGGCAACTATATGAAGGTCTCGAAACTTGTAGTCCCTATAGCTGTGAAGAACCCCAATATACGTCTCTCATGGTGACTGACGTAGGGCCAATTACAGATCAGCTGGGACAACCGAATTCCACGGTCCTGTGCACAGTTCAAGTAGTAACGGCTTTCGGGTTGACCAAGTGTTGTGTGCGTTAACGACGGAGAAGCGACGGAGGCAGTTGTGTTGAAGAAATGTGGTACAGGATTATCTACAAGACCAAGCAGTGACGTCGCCCAGCCAGAGACAATGGACGTCTGTCTACATATTTCATTTTTTAGAGTAGGATGATGTATATTTGTTTAGCTAGGATGTATTCTTTTCGTTAATAAAGTTGTCGCACACAGCTAGCTTGCTTTAGCAGTGTTGCAAAAACTTTATTTTCGGGGAGAAGGGGAGATGTAACACTGTAAAAGTGTTTGGTTTAGGTTAATACATACATAGAGTACATGAGTCACAGACAAGGATCTGAGAGGCGCCAGTTGTCTGCCTGAGATCTCACACCTCAAAGCGTTAATGACCCAAGTGACCTGAGGTCAGATCATGAGAATTTCACCTTGCTTCCGCTCTATAATTGTAGTCTGGTAGCCTTCAAACATGCCGACGTTTAAGGAGTGGCTTGGTAGTGCCGGAGGCTATCTATTTGTGGGCGGAGTTAGCTACTAGGTTCCCCAATATAAACTCGGAGAGCTATCGAGCATGAGGCATTAACAGACAGAACAGCAGACGAGCAGAGACGGCCTAGCAGGAAGGCTGTCGGCCGGCAGGGCGGGAGTCTCTGTCAACTACAGACCCCCCCCCCTCTCTATCAACTTAGACTCAGTTGGTGAGTGAACAGTAAGGTGACTTGTCGTGTTTACAAGTGTTGTGTGATGATCAGGGGCAGTCAAGTTGTAGGGTTCTCGAATTCTTGGATGATGACTCACTTTGCATATTAAACTGGAACATTTTAATTGAATTGCTAAATTATGATACTTCATGTGAAATTAATTATGAATTTATTATTTAAATTGTGTTTAACTTTGTTCCCTAGAGCTTTGAGTTGAGGTGAGAAAGCCTCTGTGGTTACTGGTTTCATGGTTTAGAATGAGTACATGATAAAGAGGGAACTACTAATGAACTCATGATAACATCTTTTGAGAATTTTGTGATACAGGCAAGTTCCATTCCTTGTCTTGTATGTAATGATCATGAATGGATGGTGGCAGCATTTCGTCTTCTACTATCTACTCTTCTACTTCTACTATCTACTCTTCTCCTTCTACCTATCTACACCTCTCCCTCCACCCCTCTCTAAACTCTCACTTTCAACTAATGACCTCCTCGCTCCTCCCACCTCTCCCTCTCACCCCAAACCCTCACTAATTACTTCACTATTCATTTCTTTCCTTTCGTTTCTCTTATACGTTTGTGGCAATGATTCGTATTCTAGAGTTCTCTCTAGAGTTTCGGGTAGCTGATCCAGTTACGGCGCCTTGTAGTCTTAGCACCTAGGTAGTCAAATACCTAGGTTACAAGGTGTTGAACGAGAGAGGTTGCCTTAGGAACTCTGGAGTGCTCTAGAATAGTTAGCTAACTGGGGACGGGATAACGGACTAGAGAGAGCTGTTTCCCCCGGCCTCGTTAGTTAACTGGGGGTGGAATAATGGACAAGATAGAGCTATTTCCCCCACCCCCGTTACAATGTTGGCAGCGGTGTTGAACAATGTTTATGTTGGTGTTCTTTTAACATTGTTCAGTCCCACGTGTCTTTTTGCCGCTCAGGCGCTATCAGGGAGATCTTGACAGGTGTTTTACTTTCGCGATTTAGCGAGCTTTGTTCAGGTTAGGAGATGGTGATTCTCTGGTGTTGTGTTTAGTGATTTTGTGAGTTTTGTGGTATTCAGGGAATGTTCACCAGAACTTGCGTGTGTAGTGATTTATGTTAGTAATAAGATTTGGCGATTTTGGAACTTAGCGGTTGGTGGGTAGTGGAGGTCAGCTGAGTGTGACAGGTGACCTCGCATGTCCCAGGGGGACACCCAGCCACCGCTGGTCTCCAGGTCAGTGGGGAGTGGCAGGTGTAGTTCTTAAGTAGAATTTAGTGGTGGTTCTGCTCAGATTATTGCGATCGACTGTTTTACTCCATTTGAACGCAATAACCCGAGGTGTACTGGTATTGTACAGCATGCTAGGGGGAGCCTTAGTATGTCAGTAGACTTCACGTTGGGGACGCTCGACGTTAGATAGTCTGGTCACAGGGGGTGGCAACAGTTTGGGGTGTTGACCGGCGGAGAAGCTAGGGAGGACACTCTGGGTCACGTAGGTGGCTGTAGGTTAAGGGTGGGAGTAATGGTTAATTATGTACTTAAGATTAGGAACGGTACAGTTAAGTTTAGGCTAGTGTTTTGTCTATTAGTGTTGATTTTTTTTTGTGTGACAAGTTAAAAGTAGTGATGACCTTATTCTCTCTTCTCTAACTTTACTCTGTTACTGTTTTATGTTCCACCAAGTCAATATCATTCAGAGTTAATTGAATTATTAAAAATTGAAGTGTAGTTGTTGCCAGGAGGAGAGCGTTATGATATGACTGTGTAACCCTATACAAACTACAGGGTCACACAACATGTTGGAACACGGTATTGTTGCCTTATGTTCATTCCAGGTTGGAGCCAGAGGAGAGGCGCGACGCATATGCAAAAGAGGGAGACGACTGCTGTGTACCATACTCACGGGCGTTTATCACCACCACCACGACCAGCCCACTACCTGGAGGTCATGGCTCCACCACCACCACCACCCCAGGGGACCCCAAGATGCAGCCCTCTCGGTCGGTCAACATTGGTCTACCCAGTGGACCCCAGGACGGACGGACCCCAGTGGACCCCAAGACTTACGGACCCCCAGTGGACCCCAGGTCGTTCTGCAGACGACCCCAGACGACCCAGTAAAGATGGAAGAGGAGCAACAACGACTCCAGTCTGTCCCACCAACATCGGTCTACTCAGGATGGACCCCAGGACGGACGGACCCCAATGGACCCCAGGTCGCTTGTCAAAGACCCATGGGAGGAGGAAGAGAGAAGAAAGAAGAGAGAAGAAAGAAGAGAGAAGAAAGAAGAGAGAAGAAGGAAGAGAGAAGAAAGAAGAAAGAAGAAGAAGAAGATAAGACAAGCTGAGACACGATACCTAGTGTCCCTTGCTGGTGTCAGCATCATTGCATCGAGCGTAATTGCAAGACAGGATCGTTTGCCTTGACTGGCCGCCCCTCCTACAAGCATGTTGCTCTGTTGAGTGATTCTTCCTGTGTCATGCGGACTTGATGTGGCTGTCAGAAGTAGCTCTCTGAAGGAGGCGTGCTGGAGCAACAGGGAGGAAGAAGAGTAGGATGGGATTTCTACTGTTGGCAACTATATGAAGGTCTCGAAACTTGTAGTCCCTATAGCTGTGAAGAACCCCAATATACGTCTCTCATGGTGACTGACGTAGGGCCAATTACAGATCAGCTGGGACAACCGAATTCCACGGTCCTGTGCTCAGTTCAAGTAGTAACGGCTTTCGGGTTGACCAAGTGTTGTTGTGCGTTAACGACGGAGAAGCGACGGAGGCAGTTGTGTTGAAGAAATGTGGTACAGGATTATCTACAAGACCAAGCAGTGACGTCGCCCAGCCAGAGACAATGGACGTCTGTCTATATATTTCATTTTTTTAGAGTAGGATGATGTATATTTGTTTAGCTAGGATGTATTCTTTTCGTTAATAAAGTTGTCGCACACAGCTAGCTTGCTTTAGCAGTGTTGCAAAAACTTTATTTTCGGGGAGAAGGGGAGATGTAACACTGTAAAAGTGTTTGGTTTAGGTTAATACATACATAGAGTACATGAGTCACAGACAAGGATCGGAGAGGCGCCAGTTGTCTGCCTGAGATCTCACACCTCTAAGCGTTAATGACCCCAAGTGACCTGAGGTCAGATCATGCGAATTTCACCTTGCTTCTACTAATCTCTTAAATGTAGTCTGGTAGCCTTCAAACATGCCGACGTTTAAGGAGTGGCTTGGTAGTGCCGGAGGCTATCTATTTGTGGGCGGAGTTAGCTACTAGGTTCCCCAATATAAACTCGGAGAGCTATCAAGCATAAAGCATTAAGAGACAGAACAGCAGACGAGAGCAGAGACCTGCTCCCTACCAGGGAGGCTGTCGGCCGGCAGGGGCGAGACAGTCTCTGTCAAGCTACAGACCCCCCCCCCCCCTCTCTATTCAACTTAGACTCAGTACTCGGTGAGTGAACATTAAGGTGACTTGGTCGTGTTTACATATGTTGTGTGATGATCAGGGGCAGTCAAGTTGTAGGGTTCTCGAATTCTTGGATGATGACTCACTTTGCATATTAAACTGGAACATTTTAATTGAATTTTAAATTATGATACTTCATGTGAAATATAATTATGAATTTATTATTTAAATTGTGTTTAACTTTGTTCCCTAGAGCTTTGAGTTGAGGTGAGAAAGCCTCTGTGGTTACTGGTTTCATGATATTAACGAGTACAGGTTTGGAGTTGATACATGGTACAGAGGGAACATACTAATAATGAACTCATGATAACATCCTTTGAAAATTTTTTGTGATACAGGCAAGTTCCATTCCTTGTCTTGTATGTAATGATTATGAATGGATGGTGGCAGCATTTCGTCTTCTACTATCTACTCTTCTACTTCTACTATCTACTCTTCTACTTCTACCTATCTACACCTCTCCCTCCACCCCCTCTCTAAACTCTCACTTTCAACTAATGACCCTCCTCGCTCCTCCCACCTCTCCCCCTCTCACCCCAAGCCCTCACTAATTACTTCACTATTCATTTCTTTCCTTTCGTTTTCTCTTATACGTTTGTGGCAATGACTCTGTATTCTAGAGTTCTCTCTGGAGTTTCGGGTAACTGATCAAGTGACGGCGCCTTGTAGTCGTAGCACCTAGGTAGTCAAATACCTAGGTTACAAGGTGTTGAACGAGAGAGGCTGCCTTAGGAACTCTGGGAGTGCCCTAGAATAGTTAGCTAACTGGGGACGGGATAACGGACTAGAGAGAGCTGTTTCCCCCGGTCTCGTTAGTTAACTGGGGGGTGGAATAATGGACAAGATAGAGCTATTTCCCCCACCCCCGTTACAACACAACAACACAACAACACAACAACACAACAACACAACAACACAACAACACAACAACACAACAACACAACAACACAACAACACAACAACACAACAACACAACAACACAACACACCACCACAACAACACAACACCACAACAACACAACAACACAACAACACAACAACACAACAACACAACAACACAACAACACAACAACACAACAACACAACAACACAACACACCACCACAACAACACAACACCACAACAACACAACAACACAACAACACAACAACACAACACAACAACACAACACCACAACAACACAACAACACAACACAACAACACAACAACACAACACCACAACAACACAACACCACAACAACACAACACCACAACAACACAACAACACAACAACACAACACAACAACACAACAACACAACACCACAACAACACAACAACACAACAACACAACAACACAACACCACAACAACACAACAACACAACAACACAACAACACAACACAACACCACAACAACACAACAACACAACACAACACCACAACAACACAACACCACAACAACACAACAACACAACACCACAACAACACAACAACACAACAACACAACAACACAACACAACACCACAACAACACAACACCACAACAACACAACACCACAACAACACAACACCACAACAACACAACACCACAACAACACAACACCACAACAACACAACACCACAACAACACAACACCACAACAACACAACACCACAACAACACAACAACACAACACCACAACAACACAACAACACAACAACACAACAACACAACAACACAACACCACAACAACACAACAACACAACAACACAACAACACAACACAACACCACAACAACACAACACCACAACAACACAACAACACAACAACACAACAACACAACACAACACCACAACACCACAACAACACAACACCACAACAACACAACAACACAACACCACAACAACACAACACACCACCACAACAACACAACACCACAACAACACAACAACACAACAACACAACACAACAACACAACACCACAACAACACAACAACACAACAACACAACAACACAACAACACAACACCACAACAACACAACAACACAACAACACAACACAACACCACAACAACACAACAACACAACAACACAACACAACAACACAACACCACAACAACACAACAACAACACAACAACACAACAACACAACAACAACACAACAACACAACAACACAACAACACAACAACACAACAACAACACAACAACACAACAACACAACAACAACACAACAACACAACAACACAACAACAACACAACAACACAACAACACAACAACACAACAACACAACAACACAACAACACAACACAACAACACAACACCACAACAACACAACACCACAACACCACAACAACACAACAACACAACAACACAACAACACAACAACACAACACCACAACAACACAACAACACAACAACACAACAACACAACAACACAACACAACAACACAACAACACAACAACACAACACAACAACACAACAACACAACAACACACCACCACAACAACACAACAACACAACAACACAACAACACAACAACACAACAACACAACACCACAACAACACAACAACACAACAACACAACAACACAACAACACAACAACACAACAACACAACAACACAACAACACAACACAACAACACAACACCACAACAACACAACAACACAACACCACAACAACACAACAACACAACAACACAACAACACAACAACACAACACAACAACACAACACCACAACAACACAACAACACAACACCACAACAACACAACAACACAACAACACAACACAACACCACAACACAACAACACAACAACACAACAACACAACAACACAACAACACAACAACACAACACAACAACACAACACCACAACAACACAACAACACAACAACACAACAACACACCAACACAACAACACAACAACACAACAACACAACAACACAACAACACACCACCACAACAACACAACAACACAACAACACAACACAACAACACACCAACACAACAACACAACAACACAACAACACAACAACACAACAACACAACAACACAACAACACACCAACACAACAACACAACAACACAACAACACAACAACACACCACCACAACAACACAACAACACAACAACACAACAACACAACAACACAACAACACAACACCACAACAACACAACAACACAACAACACAACACAACAACACAACACCACAACAACACAACAACACAACAACACAACACAACAACACAACAACACAACAACACAACAACACAACAACACAACACAACAACACAACAACACAACAACACAACAACACAACACAACACCACAACAACACAACAACACAACAACACAACAACACAACAACACAACAACACAACACACCACCACAACAACACAACAACACAACAACACAACACCACAACAACACAACAACACAACAACACAACAACACAACAACACAACAACACACCACCACAACAACACAACAACACAACAACACAACAACACAACAACACAACAACACACCACCACAACAACACACCACCACAACAACACAACAACACAACAACACAACACAACAACACAACACAACAACACAACAACACAACAACACAACACAACAACACAACAACACAACAACACAACAACACAACACAACACCACAACAACACAACAACACAACACCACAACAACACAACACAACAACACAACAACACAACAACACAACACCACAACAACACAACACCACAACAACACAACACCACAACAACACAACAACACAACAACACAACAACACAACAACACCACAACACAACAACACAACAACACAACAACACAACACCACAACAACACAACAACACAACACCACAACACCACAACAACACAACAACACAACAACACAACACAACAACACAACAACACAACAACACAACAACACAACACAACAACACAACACCACAACAACACAACAACACACCACCACAACAACACAACAACACAACAACACAACAACACAACAACACAACAACACACCACCACAACAACACACCACCACAACAACACAACAACACAACAACACAACAACACAACACAACAACACAACAACACACCACCACAACAACACAACAACACACCACCACAACAACACAACAACACAACAACACAACAACACAACAACACAACAACACACCACCACAACAACACACCACCACAACAACACAACAACACAACACCACAACAACACAACACCACAACAACACAACACCACAACAACACAACAACACAACAACACAACAACACAACAACACAACAACACACCACCACAACAACACAACAACACAACAACACAACACCACAACAACACAACAACACAACAACACAACAACACAACAACACAACACAACAACACAACAACACAACAACACAACAACACAACAACACAACAACACAACACCACAACAACACAACAACACAACAACACAACAACACAACAACACAACAACACAACAACACAACAACACAACAACACAACACAACAACACAACAACACAACAACACAACACCACAACACAACAACACAACACAACAACACAACACAACACCACAACAACACAACAACACAACAACACAACAACACAACAACACAACACAACAACACAACAACACAACACCACAACAACACAACAACACAACACCACAACAACACAACAACACAACAACACAACAACACAACAACACAACAACACAACAACACAACACCACAACAACACAACAACACAACAACACAACAACACAACAACACAACACAACAACACAACAACACAACAACACAACACAACACCACAACACAACAACACAACAACACAACACAACAACACAACAACACAACAACACAACAACACAACACAACAACACAACAACACAACAACACAACAACACACCACCACAACAACACAACAACACAACAACACAACAACACAACAACACAACAACACAACAACACAACAACACAACAACACAACACAACAACACACCACCACAACAACACAACAACACAACAACACAACAACACAACAACACAACAACACAACAACACAACACAACAACACAACAACACAACACAACAACACAACAACACACCACCACAACAACACAACAACACAACAACACAACACAACAACACAACAACACACCACCACAACAACAACACAACACAACACAACAACAACACAACAACACAACAACACACCACCACAACAACAACACAACACAACACAACAACACACCACCACAACAACAACACAACAACACAACAACAACACAACAACACAACAACACACCACCACAACAACAACACAACACAACACAACAACACACCACCACAACAACACAACAACACAACAACACAACACAACAACACAACAACACAACAACACAACAACACAACAACACACCACCACAACAACACAACAACACAACAACACAACAACACAACAACACAACAACACAACACCACAACAACACAACAACACAACAACACAACAACACAACAACACAACAACACAACACACCACCACAACAACACAACAACACAACAACACAACAACACAACAACACAACAACACAACAACACAACAACACAACACCACAACAACACAACAACACAACAACACAACAACACAACAACACAACAACACAACACAACAACACAACACCACAACAACACAACAACACAACAACACAACAACACAACAACACAACAACACAACAACACAACAACACAACAACACAACAACACAACAACACAACACCACAACAACACAACAACACCACAACACAACAACACAACAACACAACAACACAACAACACACCACCACAACAACACAACAACACAACAACACAACAACACAACAACACAACAACACACCACCACAACAACACAACAACACAACAACACAACAACACAACAACACAACAACACACCACCACAACAACACAACAACACAACAACACACCACCACAACAACACAACAACACAACAACACAACACCACAACAACACAACAACACCACAACACAACAACACAACAACACAACAACACAACAACACACCACCACAACAACACAACAACACAACAACACAACAACACAACAACACAACAACACACCACCACAACAACACAACAACACAACAACACAACAACACAACAACACAACAACACACCACCACAACAACACACCACCACAACAACACAACAACACAACAACACAACAACACAACAACACAACAACACAACAACACACCACCACAACAACACAACAACACAACACAACAACACAACAACACAACAACACAACACAACAACACAACAACACAACAACACAACAACACAACAACACACCACCACAACAACACAACAACACAACAACACAACAACACAACAACACAACAACACAACAACACAACAACACAACAACACAACAACACAACAACACAACAACACAACAACACAACACACCACCACAACAACACAACAACACAACAACACAACACACCACCACAACAACACACCACCACAACAACACAACAACACAACAACACAACAACACAACAACAACACAACACACCACCACAACAACACAACAACACAACAACACAACAACACAACAACACAACAACACACCACCACAACAACACAACAACACAACAACACAACAACACAACAACACAACAACACAACACACCACCACAACAACACAACAACACAACAACACAACAACACAACAACACAACAACACAACAACACAACACACCACCACAACAACACACCACCACAACAACACAACAACACAACAACACAACAACACAACAACACAACAACACAACAACACAACAACACAACAACAACACAACACACCACCACAACAACACAACAACACAACAACACAACAACACAACAACACAACAACACCACAACACAACAACACAACAACACAACAACACAACACCACAACACAACCACCACAACAACACCACAACACAACAACACAACAACACAACAACACAACAACACAACAACACAACAACACAACAACACAACAACACCACAACACAACACCACAACAACACAACAACACAACAACACAACACAACCACCACAACAACACCACAACACAACACAACACCACAACAACACAACAACACCACAACACAACAACACAACAACACACCACCACAACAACACCACAACAACACAACAACACAACAACACAACAACAACACAACACACCACCACAACAACACCACAACACAACAACACAACAACACAACAACACAACACCACAACACAACCACCACAACAACACCACAACACAACAACACAACAACACAACAACACAACACCACAACAACACAACAACACAACACCACAACAACACAACACCACAACAACACAACAACACAACACCACAACAACACAACAACACAACACCACAACACAACCACCACAACAACACCACAACACAACAACACAACAACACAACAACACAACAACACAACACCACAACAACACAACAACACAACACCACAACAACACAACACCACAACAACACAACAACACAACACACCACCACAACAACACAACAACACAACAACACAACAACACAACAACACAACACCACAACAACACAACAACACAACACCACAACAACACAACAACACAACAACACAACACACCACCACAACAACACAACAACACAACAACACAACAACACAACAACACAACAACACAACACACCACCACAACAACACAACAACACAACAACACAACAACACAACAACACAACAACACAACACCACAACAACACAACAACACAACAACACAACACACCACCACAACAACACAACAACACAACAACACAACAACACAACAACACAACACCACAACAACACAACAACACAACACCACAACACACCACCACAACACAACCACCACAACAACACCACAACACACCACTACAACACAACCACCACAACAACACCACAACACCAACCACCACAACAACACAACAACACAACAACACAACACCACAACACACCACCACAACAACCACCACCACAACAACACAACAACACAACACCACAACACACCACCACAACAACCACCACCACAACAACACAACAACACAACAACACAACACCACAACACACCACCACAACAACCACCACCACAACAACACAACAACACAACAACACAACACCACAACACACCACCACAACACACCACCACCACAACAACACAACAACACAACAACACAACACCACAACACACCACCACAACAACCACCACCACAACAACACAACAACACAACACCACAACACACCACCACAACAACCACCACCACAACAACACAACACCACAACACCAACCACCACAACACCACAACACAACACCACCACAACAACACCACCACAACAACACAACCACCACCACCAACAGGTGTACACCAACCAACAGGGAGACAGTTTACACCAACACTGGTATACCTCTTGACAACCACAACTTCAACTATCTCTTCCTGGTGCCAGCATTTACACCCATTTGACCTGTGGAGAGTTTCCAGGGTTGTTCTCCTCCTCTAATCTGGCATGGGGGGTAGGGGGGGGCGGCCTTCTCTGATAACTGCTCGAGACAGGTCAGGTTTGTAAGCCCGAGGCCATCACAGTCTACTTGATCCACTGACTGGAGCCACAGTGGCTCCAGTCAGGCCCAGAAACTGGGCCAGTCCTCTGGTGATACTGTGAGGCAGCTAGCGACACACTACAAGCGACAGTACAGCAGTAAGTAAGTTTATAGTGTACATATGATAGAGCCCAATAGGCTCAGGAACCTGTACACCAGGTGATTGACAGTTGAGAGGCGGGACCAAAGAGCCAGAGCTCAACCCCCGCAAACACAACTAGGCGAGTACACACACGCACGCACCCACCACACACACACCCACCCACCCACCCACACACACACCCACACACACACAGATGAGGATTGCAGGACAGATGAGGACAGTTGTGACAGATGAGGATTGCAGGATCCTCCAAGAGGACCTGAACAGGTTGCAGAGATGGTCAGAGGAATGGATTCTGGAATTCAACACGAGCAAATGTAAAGTTATGGAAATGGGACTAGGAGATAGGAGACCAAAGGGACAGTACACAATGAAGGGGAACAGCCTACCTGTAACGACGCGTGAAAGAGACCTGGGGGTGGACGTAACACCTAATCTATCTCCTGAGGCACATATAAATAGGATAACGACAGCAGCGTACTCTACACTGGCAAAAGTTAGAACATCATTCAGAAACCTAAGTAAGGAGGCATTTAGGGCGCTTTACACTGCCTACGTAAGGCCAGTCTTAGAGTATGCCGCCCCATCATGGAGTCCCCATCTGAAGAAGCATATAAGGAAACTGGAAAAGGTCCAGAGGTTTGCAACGAGACTCGTCCCAGAGCTACGAGGGATGGGGTATGAGGAGCGCCTGAGGGAACTGTGCCTTATGACACTAGAAAGAAGAAGGGAGAGGGGGGGACATGATAGGAACGTATAAAATACTCAGAGGGATTGACAGAGTGGACATAGACGAAATGTTCACACGGAATAGTAACAGAACGAGGGGACATGGATGGAAGCTTGAAACTCAGATGAGTCACAGAGATGTTAGGAAGTTTTCTTTTAGCGTGAGAGTAGTGGGGAAATGGAATGCACTTGGAACAGGTTGTAGAAGCAAATACTATTACTAATTTTAAAACCAGGTATGATAGGGAAATGGGACAGAAGTCATTGCTGTAAACAACCGATGCTCGAAAGGCGGGATCCAAGAGTCAATGCTCGATCCTGCAGACACAACTAGGTGAGTACAACTAGGTGAGTACACACCCCACAGTTAACCAGCACCAAGTACAACCATCACAGCAACAAGAAACAGGTAATGACATGTTCCACCCCACAGTGTCTGACCTCTCAACCACCAACTACACTTATTGACACAATAAAATACTTCTCAACCAGATAAGAGTAGCAGCCCCCCCCCCACTACCACCACTACCACCACTACCCACACCAACACACACAGCCGTCCTACAGCCATACAAGGTTTACGACTGCCACAGTGGTGGTACACAACCATATTTTGCCCCAGTATTTTCACCCCGTATATCCCAGTGGTAAGAGTTATGTGTATATTGGACCAGTCTTTGTTGGAGAGCTTCAGTACTTAGTTACTTTCCTACTCCCCCCCCCCCTCCCTCTCTCTCTCTCACCTAGTTGTGCTTGCGGGGGTTGAGCTCTGGCTCTTTGGTCCCGCCTCTCAACTGTCAATCAACAGGTGTACAGGTTCCTGAGCCTATTGGGCTCTGTCATATCTACATTATAAACTGTGTATGGAGTCAGCCTCCACCACATCACTGCCTAATGCATTCCACCTGTTAACTACTCCCACACTGATAACGTTCCTTCTAACGTCCCTGTGGCTCATGTGGGTACTCAGTTTCCACCTGTGTCCCCTTGTTCGCGTACCGCCAGTGTTAAACTGTTAATCTTTATCTATCCTGTCAGTTCCTGAGGATTTTGTAGGTACTGATCATGTCTCCCCTTTCTCTTGTGTCTTCCAGTGTCGTAATGTGCATTTCTCACAGCTTTTCCTCGTATCTCCTGCCTCTTAGTTCTGGGTCCGTTCTAAGCTAAGACCATTCTGGGTCCGCTTTAAGAGTTATTAGCGCTTTGTCCGCACTTGTGCGTGCGTGCATGAGTGCGTGCGTGCGTGTGTGTGTGTGTGTGTGTGTGTGTGTGTGTGTGTGTGTGTGTGTGTGTGTGTGTGTGTGTGTGTGTGTGTGTGTGTGTGTGTGTGTGTGTGTGTTTTACGTGTGAAAATTAGCTTGGGTACCAGGCCGGTGGCTGCAAACTTCCAGTGGGTCCAGGCGGACTTTTAGGCCATCGTGGCTCACGGGTTACTGCACGCATCTGCGGTGACCGGGAGGCCTCGTCGATCCCCCAGCCCGCTCCACCCAAAAGCCTTTCACAGACTACGTCACACAATTATATATGGGCACTATGGCACAGTGGGCTACATCCCTGGCTCACAATCAAGGGACCCCGCCCGTGTTAAATCCCCCAAGTCTAACAGAAACATTTGGGTATATTTTCTTTCATCTAATGCACCTATTCACTCAGCAGGAAGCAGGTACCCAGAAGCTAGGCATGTGTTGTGGAGTGCCAAACAATCCTCCGGAGATGATAGTACAGTATTTAAAGTAACTTCTATACTTGGCAGGGAACCGGTTGGCCGAGTGGACAGCACGCGGGACTTGTGATCCTGTGGTCCCGGGTTCGATCCCAGGCGCCGGCGAGAAACAATGGGCAGTTTGTTTCACCCTATGCCCCTGTTACCTAGCAGTAAAATAGGTACCTGGGTGTTAGTCAGCTGTCACGGGCTGCTTCCTGGGGGTGGAGGCCTGGTCGACGACTGGGCCGCGGGGACACTAAAGCCCCGAAATCATCTCAAGATAACTTTAATATGCTCGTGTTGTTCATGTTCAATGTTCACTTCCTACAGTGCTTGTGTCATGCATATTGAATGTTTAATATCTAAACTCCTCGTGTCTCGTCTTCCCGACACGGCCCACCCACAAAAGGTGTCAAATAGCCGCAACAATATTACACATTCTTCCTGCACAGTCATGCCCGTGCCATCCTGAATGAAGTATAACAGGTGTGTGGTCGCATTACACATTCTTCCCACATTCATTGTTATTCCAGACATTCATTCGCATGACGGTAAACTAGCGGTACTGCAGTCGTGGGTACATTTGGAGACACAGTTAGTGGCAGCATCTCATCTTTATATACTTGGTAGATCCCACACACGGGGTGATAATTTGCAGATGTGTACAATTATAATCCACACCAGAAGGTCAGTGAGCACGGACGGTTTTTACGCCATACTCGGAGTAGAGGACAGTCATGATGATAATGTGGTTCGAAGGACCAGCAGGAACAGAAATCCTCGGACGCAATAAGAAGCGGGGAACTAGTACAAATGTAGAGCACACACACACACACACACACATACACAGTACACCAGTTGATTGACAGTTGAGAGGCGGGACCAAAGAGCCAAAGCTCAACCCCCGCAAGCACAATTAGGTGAATATACACACACACAGACACACACACAGAACACCACGAGCGTAGCTCTCATCCTGTAACTACACTTGGGTAATTCCACACATCCTTGGATAGGATAAAGGGGAAGGGAGCGTCCAAGACCAGTCTTGGACGGGATACAAATCAAATCAACTTTGCGTATATTTAGTAAACAAGAACCTGCTAATTATCACGAAAAGGTTGTATGCAACACCTGGATAATATCCATGTTTATAAGGTGAAGCAGATCACAACTGTTCTGTTGCCTGATCTTCCCTGCACCTCCCTCACCAGTTATCTTACTGCCTGCTACTCCCCCCCTCACCAGTTATCTTACTGCCTGCTACTCCCCCCCTCACCAGTTATCTTGCTGCCTGCTACTCCCTCACCAGTTATCTTACTGCCTGCTACTCCCCCCTCACCAGTTATCTTGCTGCCTGCTACTCCCTCCCTCACCAGTTATCTTGCCTGCTACTCCCTCACCAGTTATCTTACTGCCTGCTACTCCCCCCTCACCAGTTATCTTGCTGCCTGCTACTCCCTCCCTCACCAGTTATCTTGCTGCCTGCTACTTCCTCCCTCACCCGTTATCTTGCTGCCTGCTACTTCCTCACCAGTTATCTTGCTGCCTGCTACTTCCTCCTTCACCAGTTATCTTGCTGCCTGCTACTCCCTCACCAGTTATCTTGCTGCCTGCTACTCCCTCCCTCACCAGTTATCTTGCTGCCTGCTACTCCCTCCCTCACCAGTTATCTTGCTGCCTGCTACTCCCTCCCTCACCAGTTATCTTGCTGCCTACTACTCCCTCACCAGTTATCTTGCTGCCAGCTACTCCCTCCCTCACCAGTTATCTTGCTGCCTGCTACTCCCTCACCAGTTATCTTGCTGCCTGCTACTCCCTCACCAGTTATCTTGCTGCCTGCTACTCCCTCACCAGTTATCTTGCTGCCAGCTACTCCCTCACCAGTTATCTTGCTGCCTGCTACTCCCTCACCAGTTATCTCGCTGCCTGCTACTTCCTCCCTCACCAGTTATCTTGCTGCCTGCTACTCCCTCACCAGTTATCTTGCTGCCTGCTACTCCCTCCCTCACCAGTTATCTTGCTGCCTGCTACTCCCTCACCAGTTATCTTGCTGCCTGCTACTCCCTCACCAGTTATCTTGCTGCCTGCTACTTCCTCCCTCACCAGTTATCTTGCTGCCTGCTACTCCCTCACCAGTTATCTTGCTGCCTGCTACTCCCTCACCAGTTATCTTGCTGCCTGCTACTCCCTCACCAGTTATCTTGCTGCCTTCTACTCCCTCACCAGTTATCTTGCTGCCTGCTACTCCCTCACCAGTTATCTTGCTGCCTGCTACTCCCTCCCTCACCAGTTATCTTGCTGCCTGCTACTTCCTCCCTCACCCGTTATCTTGCTGCCTGCTACTTCCTCACCAGTTATCTTGCTGCCTGCTACTTCCTCCTTCACCAGTTATCTTGCTGCCTGCTACTCCCTCACCAGTTATCTTGCTGCCTGCTACTCCCTCCCTCACCAGTTATCTTGCTGCCTGCTACTCCCTCCCTCACCAGTTATCTTGCTGCCTGCTACTCCCTCCCTCACCAGTTATCTTGCTGCCTACTACTCCCTCACCAGTTATCTTGCTGCCAGCTACTCCCTCCCTCACCAGTTATCTTGCTGCCTGCTACTCCCTCACCAGTTATCTTGCTGCCTGCTACTCCCTCACCAGTTATCTTGCTGCCTGCTACTCCCTCACCAGTTATCTTGCTGCCAGCTACTCCCTCACCAGTTATCTTGCTGCCAGCTACTCCCTCACCAGTTATCTTGCTGCCAGCTACTCCCTCACCAGTTATCTTGCTGCCTGCTACTCCCTCCCTCACCAGTTATCTTGCTGCCTACTACTCCCTCACCAGTTATCTTGCTGCCAGCTACTCCCTCCCTCACCAGTTATCTTGCTGCCTGCTACTCCCTCACCAGTTATCTTGCTGCCTGCTACTCCCTCACCAGTTATCTTGCTGCCAGCTACTCCCTCACCAGTTATCTTGCTGCCTGCTACTCCCTCACCAGTTATCTTGCTGCCTGCTACTCCCTCCCTCACCAGTTATCTTGCTGCCTGCTACTCCCTCACCAGTTATCTTGCTGCCTGCTACTCCCTCACCAGTTATCTTGCTGCCTGCTACTTCCTCCCTCACCAGTTATCTTGCTGCCTGCTACTCCCTCACCAGTTATCTTGCTGCCTGCTACTCCCTCACCAGTTATCTTGCTGCCTGCTACTCCCTCACCAGTTATCTTGCTGCCTTCTACTCCCTCACCAGTTATCTTGCTGCCTGCTACTCCCTCACCAGTTATCTTGCTGCCTGCTACTTCCTCACCAGTTATCTTGCTGTCTGCTACTCTCTCACCAGTTATCTTGCTGCCTGCTACTTCCTCACCAGTTATCTTGCTGCCTGCTACTCCCTCTCTCACCAGTTATCTTGCTGCCTGCTACTCCCTCACCAGTTATCTTGCTGCCTGCTACTTCCTCACCAGTTATCTTGCTGCCTGCTACTTCCTCACCAGTTATCTTGCTGCCTGCTACTCCCTCTCTCACCAGTTATCTTGCTGCCTGCTACTCCCTCACCAGTTATCTTGCTGCCTGCTACTTCCTCACCAGTTATCTTGCTGACTGCTACTTCCTCACCAGTTATCTTGCTATCTGCTAATCTGCTTAACTTCACAAATTTTTCTTGTATAATAATATGTCATCTTCCGCCCCGCATGGTGAAAGCTATCTTAGATGAGATTATTCGGTAGTTTCTGGTTATCTTAGCGATTCTCAATAATCCTTATCCACTCTGCGAAATCTTTGTCCCCTTATATGTGGTTTTTTGAGAATAATTACAGGCTATTAATCTTTACTTTGAATGCCAAATTTCTTTCAAGAACCATCTGCAAATTTTTCTGAACGATATGGTTTTTCTTTTAAATTTGTAAGACCATGTTATCCTTTGCTTAAAATGAATCTAAAGAAATATTACTGGAACCATTCAAAAGAACCCAAAGTTGTCCATAATACATAAAAACACTGGGAAGTCACGTTCCAAGCCTGCACAGCACACCACGCGAGAGATATAGCAGCGAGTGCCGAGTAAGCGCGATGAAATGTCCGGCTGTTATAAACACAGAGGGACAGAGATGGCAAGGGAATGTACAAGCACAAACACAACACTCACCCTTGGAGAGACTGAGAGGGCCGTAGGAGTCGATGTGGAGGAAGTGGAGGTAGGGGTTACCCTCGAGAAGGACTCTGTAGTGAAGGTGGTGCTCGTCCCACACCAGCAACACTGCCTCGCCTGCCTGGCACGAGTGCACGCTGATCTTACCACGTTCTACCAGAGATGTCGCACTTCGGGTCTGGTACACGAGGGAAAAGAAAAAATGCATTATGGTCAGTAATCTGTCTTTTCTACCTTTTTCTTAATACAGTGTACACGTTTTGACCTCCATCAAGCCATGCCATGAGGCACGTGTCACGCACAACACTCACTAGTTTGTCTCTGAGTTCCTGGTTCTCCTGTTGCAACTTTCTCACGTCCTCATTCGCACTCAGGGAACCCAGTGGCGTTGTTAAGGTGGCACCGGCATCCGTGAAAGACATGGAGAGGTCAGTCGGCCGTTCCGTGGCTACCACGAAGCTCAGACGTTTTGCACGCAGGACCTCTCCTTCAAGACGAATGATGTCCTTTTGCAGCATCTCACATCGCTCCTGCAAAATTGAAGACATCATTTTGATTGGTTGGTTTGTGATAGCCTGGCCTCAGTACAGGTGCTAGTCACAAACTGTAATAAGGCACATAACCTAATAGTTATGTGCTACAGAAAATAAGAATGTGCTTCCTATCGGTGACTAAAGGAGAGCGAGATCTAGCTCTCTATGCCCCACCTCCTAGCTGTTCATAGCTGGTGCATTAACTGCCTCTCTCAATGTTAATGTTTCTATCATTTCTTTTTAAAATGTGAGTATGTGGGGAAAACACAATGGGGGATATCTAAGGATTGCATTAATGCTTATAGGGGCAAAGGAATGGCAAAACAAAGAATAAGACCTTGCTCTGAGCATTAGAGCAAGGTCTTATTCTTGGAGCTCAACTCTAGACATTGTGCCTTACCCAGAATCTGGGTATATAAGAAGCTGTACTATGCCTCTCAAGAACGTTGACATTCCTGCCAAAACACTAAGAAAATTCTGAGCTGCACCAGGCATTTTTTGTCTCATACTACCTAAAGTCATCCCTGTGATTTTAACGTCTATGCATCCTACAAATAGATTCCAATTATCTATTAGAATAAAAGAGGTAGATGATAAGTTTGTGTACCTTGTACACTTCATTCTCCCTGGCCAGGGCGGTTATAAGCTGGTCGGAAGACTCGGTGGCTGCGTGGTGCATCAATCTCCGCAACTTCTCGGTTTCATCGGTGAGGAGCTCCACTCTCAACCGCAAGTCTTCAATCACTCTCTCCTTGTCTTGGGTCACCGACTTTATGGCATCATTGAACACAATCTGAAGTGAAAAACAAACAGGTAAGGTAATCTTCTCCTTTTGTGAATACAGTACTCGTTTAAATGATCAATATTCCAATTCTCACTGCATATTACACCTCTCGCCCGTCACAATAACGCATCAATGTTACAGTACGTGCATATTACAATTGATAAATCAATCCAACCCTCAATCCTAAACCTATTAACCTATCAGTCTCACCTGCTTTTCGGCTTCTATTCTCCGTCTCTCCTCCTTCCTCATCTCCTGGTGCTTCTGCATCGCCTCCTCCTGTGCTTGAGCAAACTGTTCCTGGAGACTCAACTGCGTAGCCTCCAAGGCCGCCTCCTTCTCCTTTATCAGTTCCTCCCGCAGTCTGGCCAGTGCCGCCTCATGGGCCCCCAAGTCCAAGAACTCGCCTCGCTAAAAAGCGTAAAATATAGAATGATCAAGTCGACCCTTAACACTGCTTCAACGACTGTACCGTGCTTGTTAATTTGCAATGTTTTCGGGGCTCAATGTCTCTGTGGCCCAGTTCTCGATCAGACCTCTATTTGCTGTGCACAAATCTCCATACAAAATTTATTTTTAAGTTAGTTTAGTGAACTATTTTGTGTCCTGTGTATCATGATGTAGCACGTTCATATAGTTGAGCAGTC
The DNA here is from genome assembly GCF_040958095.1 of Procambarus clarkii. Classification (NCBI taxonomy): domain Eukaryota; kingdom Metazoa; phylum Arthropoda; class Malacostraca; order Decapoda; family Cambaridae; genus Procambarus; species Procambarus clarkii. The sequence continues at coordinate 458,074 of NC_091154.1, forward strand.
CACACAGCTTACTATTTTTGGAGACACTGACAAAAATTCCATCTTTACAGAGGCAACAACAAAGTGGATCAGGAAGTCGTCAACAGGAACCAGGAGGTATACAACACAGAACCCACCGAGGCATCTAAGGGAAGGAGGGTTACCAACATGACACAATAACAATGGACGGTATTATCGTCGACGAGGAGGAAATGCAGTTCCTGTAAAATCCCTTATGATGGAATTAGATGCAACGACGGCAAGACAGAAGACACACTGGAAGCCCTCAACTACCCACACATCTCACTAACGTGTTGCTCATATCAAATTCAGAATTCAAGAATAGGGAGTGAGCTAGGGAACGGTGATCATAAAGAAATCAGACTTAGCATAGAATGGAATAGATCTATAGGAGATATTCTGTTAAAGTGAAAAGATTTTTGGAAAGCTGATTTTAATAGCCTACAATTTTTTTGGGGGGTCAAATAGATTGGAAAGTCTTGGGCATAGGGGGTGGGCCGGTCTTGGAGCAAGACGTGAAGCCATCGATGGGTGATGTAAAAAAGGATTTCGATGTAGATTCAAAATATAACTTATTTAAAAAATATTCTAAGAGGAGCACAGTTACATACTATACTATACAAATTGAATAGATCGAATACCAATGACCCAAAATGGATAACAAAGGATCTGAAGAACCTTATAGGTAAAAAGAGAGAGTGGTACAAAAGGATTAAGAATGGGGAAGTCAGTTTAGAACAAGAATTCGTACAGCTGGTTAGAAATGTTAAAAAAAAAGATAGGGAAAGCAAAAAGAAACTATGAAGTTCGCATAGCAGGGCAAGCAAAGACAAATCCTAAAGGTTTTTTTCAGTTATATCGAACAAAGATTAGGGAAAGGATAGGTCCATTAAAAACTGAGACAGGTCAGATAACAGATAATGACGAAGAGATGAGTAGCATTTTTATTAAATATTTTATCTCTGTATTTACTAAAGAGGAACTTAACACTATGCCTTCAGCTGAACAAGCCTATGTTGGCGGGGACGAGGACAGGTTGACTAGTTTAGCAGTTAACAGGGAGGGTGTTATTAAATAAATAGGGAAAATCAAACCAAACAAATCCCCAGGGCCGGATGAAGTGTTTGCCAGGGTGCTTAAAGAATGCAAAGACGAGCTTTCCGAGCCACTGTCTACCATGTTTAATAAATCAATAGAGTCAGGCAGAGTGCCAGAGTCATGGAAGGTTGCTAAATGGGGTACCAATTTTTATGAAAGGAGATAGATCATTTACGTCAAACTATCGGCCAATTAGCCTAACGTCTATTGTGGGAAAGTTACTTGAATCGATAATTGCAAATACCATTCGTCTTCATCTTGAAAAACATAAATTAATAAATGATTCATAATATGGGTTTACAAATGGTCGTTTATGTTTAACAAATTTGCTATCATTTTACTCCAGCATAGTTGAGGCAGTTGGTGCTGCTTAGAGTGGATGCTAGTGCTCTCTAGAGTGGAGTACTGCTGCACAATGACAGCCCCCTTTCATAGCTGGAGAAATTGCTGACCTGAAGAGTGTGCAGAGATCCCTTACTGCTAGAATCCACTCAGTAAAACATCTAAACTACTGGGACCGACTAAAGAGCCTAAATCTGCATTCTCTTGAGCGCAGGCGGGAGAGATACATAGTAATTTACACAGGGAAAATATTAGAGGGGCTGGTCCCAAACCTGCACACAAAAATAACATCACAGGAGACCAGAATGACCAGAACGGGGGTATTCTGCACATGGCAGGATGTGCAGAATACCCCCGTTGAAGAGCAGAGGTGCAACGGGTACTCTGAGAGAGAACTCTGATCAACTTCAGAGGCCCGACACTGTTCAACACGCTTCCGCTACACATAAGGGACATAACTGGCTGACCCCTCACAGTGTTCAAGAGAGAAATGAATAAACACCTCCAAAGGATACCTGATCAACCAAGCTGTGATTCATATGTAAGGCTGCGAGCAGCCGCATCCAACAGCCTGGTTGACCAGTCCAGCAACCAGGAGGCCTGGTCGATGACCAAGCCGCAGGGTCGCTAAGCCCCGAAAACACCTCAAGGTAACCTCAAGGTAAGGTGGTGAAATTTATGATGTAGTGTACCTTGACTTTAGCAAAGCCTTTGATACAGTGCCTCATAAAAGACTGATTAAAAAGATAGAGACTCATGGAATTGGGGGTGCTATATTAAGTTGGATTAGGGAATGGCTATACCAGAGGAAACAGTTAATATAAATGGGGTCAAGTCAGAGTGGGAAAATGTTGTAAGTGGCGTGCCTCAAGGCTCTATCCTGGGGACCTCTGTTATTCATAACATATATAAATGACTTAGAATCAGGTTTGAGCAGCAATATTTGCAAATTTGTTGATGATACAAAAATTAGGAGGGAAATAAACATGAAAACAGACTCTGTCACTTCAAGACGATCTAAATAGAGTTTTGAAATGGTCAAAAGCTTGACAGATGCAGTTTAATGCTGATAATGTAAAGTTTTAAGAATGGATAATGATGATATAATTACAAGATACGAGCTAGATGGTGTTAAGATTGCAAAGTCGGATTGCGAAAGGGATCTGGGAGTTATGATTAGTAAGAATTTAAAACTAAAAAATCAATGTATAAATGTTCGTAATAAGGCAAATAGGACACTGGGATTTATTAATCGAAGCGTTAGTAACAAGACACCTGGTGTGGTTCAGCTATATCTTGCCCCATTTAGATTATTCAGTTAAATTTTGGTCGCCGTACTATAGAATGGATATAAATTCACTTGAACACATCCAGCGTAGGATGACTAAGTTAATCACAGAAATTAGAAACATGTCATATGAAGAAAGTTTGACAAAGCTTAAATTACATTTGTTGGAAAGGCGAAGAGTTAGAGGTGACATGATAGAGGTGTATAAGTGGATGAATGGACATAACAAAGAGGATATTAGTAGGGTGTTAAAAGTATCAACACAAGACGAAACAATGGGAATAAATTGGTTAAGTTTAGATTTAGGAAAGACTTGGGTAAATACTGGTTCGGTTTTGTTGATTTGCGGAACCAATTACCGCGTAACGTGGTGGAGGTGGGGTCCCTCGATTGTTTCAAGGATGGGTTGGACATGTATATGAGTGGGATTGGGTGGTTATAAATAGGAGCTGCCTCGTATGAGCCAATAGGAGCTGCCTCGTATGGGCCAATAGGAGCTGCCTCGTATGGGCCAATAGGAGCTGCCTCTTATGGGCCAATAGACCTTCTGCAGTTACCTTCATTCTTATGTTGTTAAGTGCCAGCAACTATAAACAAAACCAACCTCAAACTTTTCTAGTGATGTTTCTGAGGGAGACTTGTCCATGCTGGCTGTCGTCATCATCCTGAACCGTGAGCGCAGGCCCTCCAGCTCCATCTTGTACTGTTGACGAACACGCTCCACATTGGAGTCCCGTTCTTCTCTCCAACGACTATCCTATATATCAAAATGTCAGAGTACAGTACAGTAATTGCTTTTTCAGCATAGGGGAAATATAGCAAATGAATAAATTAATGGATAAATACAAGAATTGGTTTAGGAATAATATAATTCTATATATTAATTAAGGTTCCAGCCTGGTCTCCCCCTTTCCAACTGGCTCCTAACCTAACTTAATCATACTGTTCTTATATAGTCACACCTCACTGAACCATTGTCTAAGCCCACCCAACCTAGCCCAACCTAACACACATGAAAAGAATAACGGTGTCAAACTGAGTGAATACACACGGCTAGCTTAGGAGCAATACAGCATACTTTAGGGATAAATACGCAGGAACATGTGCAGAACAAACGACAACTACAGTGCCAGTACGCACAGCTAATGAACAAAATAACAAATAACATAACTAGTGCCAATCTAAGTAACTACAGTATTTAAAGATGTATAGTGCATATATAGAGAACACTGTCTATACAAATAATTAATCCTTAAATAAACAACTACATTTCAAACCACAGTGCCTATATACACAACACAGCCTTCCTCTTATAGCCAGTATAAACAACCATAGAGCCTGTAAATAACCACACACACACACACACAACACAGAACCCGCCAAACACACACCGAAACTACAACGTTGGTACAACGTTCGAGCAAGTTTTAACACTTCCTAACCAGTTATAACAACCAATATAGCAAGTTGTAACAACGTTCTAATACGTCATAAACACGTTAAGCCAAGATGTAACAACTTTACTACAAGTTATAACAAGCGGAAAATAGAGACAGTTTCGGTTTGTGTTTCCAGGGAAAGGCCTTTTATTGGAACATGCGCGAGAGGCAACGTACAATCTCGGCCACCTTGGTGGCCAGTTCCGCCTGCTTGTCCTGCTCCCACTGGTGTTGGCATTGAGCGAGATGGGTGTTGTGCTTCTCGGTGAGGTCCTTGTGCTGCTGCTCCACCACCTCCCGCCACTCCACCACCAGTTTGGTGCGGACCTCCTCGCACGCTGCCTGGATGGCCTCCTCTTTCTCCTTTAGCAGTCTGCAAACATGAAATATGAGGGTTAAGCATTTAGACAGTCATTTCCCACGGCTTGAAAATTGAGAACATTTTTACGTTCAATAAAATCAACTCTTGGTTAATGCTCATTGCGAGTTATCCATTCCAAATAATATTCTTCAACATACAAAAACCCCTAAGCTGTAAGAAGAAAATTATTCATTGCCGAATGCAACTTTATAATCATTTGCCAGTAAACTCCTCCAGTGTTTCAAAATAAAATTTCTCTTTCTTGCAATATTTCTGTTGTTGTTCATCATTCCTTTTATCTTTCAGTCCCTCATTAATTCTTGTAACAGTTCACACAGTCGCATGAACCTGTCATTATTTCTTTTTCTGGCCTGGGGTCATGTTTTGGGGCTGTAAATGTGAAGCTATTTTAGCAGGTTCCAGAACTTTGGTAATTTTTTTTTTAGCAGGAAGACATTTTGAAGAGCTTAGCACCATTTTGGAGAGCAAATGCATGCGATTCTCATGGCACGATACAGCAGCGGACATAGGAGGTCACCAATATGCTAGCCCGTTTATCCTTCTGGCCCACGCCAATGTAATCACGACAAACTCACTTATGATAAAGCAAATTGTTTTCTATGCCAAACCAGTTTATTTAGTCTCGGACCACATTTTTCAAGATTAACCTACATGTTCACCACACAAGGGAGTAACCTACTTGCTCGTCTCACGCAATCCACCTGCTCGTCCCATGAAATCCACCTGCTCGTCCCATGAAATCCACCTGCTTGTCTCATGCAACCCACCTGCTCGTCCCACACAACCCACCTGCTCGTGCCACACAACCCACCTGCTGGTCCCACACAACCCACCTGCTCGTGCCACACAACCAACCTGCTCGTCCCACACAACCCACCTGGTCGTCCCACACAACCCACCTGCTCGTCCCACACAACCCACCTGCTCGTGCCACACAACCCACCTGCTCGTGCCACAACAACCCACCTGCTCGTCCCACAACAACCCACCTGCTCGTCCCACAACAACCCACCTGCTCGTCCCACAACAACAACCCACCTGGTCGTCCCACAACAACAACCCACCTGGTCGTCCCACAACAACAACCCACCTGGTCGTCCCACGACAACAACCCACCTGGTCGTCCCACAACAACCCACCTGCTCGTCCCACAACAACCCACCTGCTCGTCCCACAACAACAACCCACCTGCTCGTCCCACAACAACAACCCACCTGGTCGTCCCACAACAACAACCCACCTGGTCGTCCCACGACAACAACCCACCTGGTCGTCCCACAACAACCCACCTGCTCGTCCCACAACAACCCACCTGCTCGTCCCACAACAACAACCCACCTGGTCGTCCCACAACAACAACCCACCTGTTAACCTGAAGCTGGTGCTCCTGAACCAGCTGTTCTCGCAATGTCTCGAGTGCCTTCTTCTCCCTCTCGGTGAAGCTCACCTCCAAGATCTGCACTATCTTATCTTTCTCCTCCTGGATGTGCATCTCAAAGCGGCTCTGGAAGCTCTTCTCCAGCTCACTGCGCTCCTGCTTGGCGTCCTCCAGAGCTTCTTCCAGGTCGTGTAATTTCTGAGGAAATAAATGTGCATCGTTGAGTGTTTATGGTAGCAGTGTGACGATGCTGGAAACTATTTATACCTTTCTATTGGTGTCTATTGGTGTCCTCGCGCCTGTCCCACCTGTCAGTGTCCTCGCGCCTGTCCCACCTGTCAGTGTCCTCGCGCTTGTCCCACCTGTCAGTGTCCTCGCGCTTGTCCCACCTGTCAGTGTCCTCGCGCCTGTCCCACCTGTCAGTGTCCTCGCGCTTGTCCCACCTGTCAGTGTCCTCGCGCTTGTCCCACCTGTCAGTGTCCTCGCGCTTGTCCCACCTGTCAGTGTCCTCGCGCCTGTCCCACCTGTCAGTGTCCTCGCGCCTGTCCCACCTGTCAGTGTCCTCGCGCCTGTCCCACCTGTCAGTGTCCTCGCGCTTGTCCCACCTGTCAGTGTCCTCGCGCTTGTCCCACCTGTCAGTGTCCTCGCGCTTGTCCCACCTGTCAGTGTCCTCGCGCCTGTCCCACCTGTCAGTGTCCTCGCGCCTGTCCCACCTGTCAGTGTCCTCGCGCTTGTCCCACCTGTCAGTGTCCTCGCGCTTGTCCCACCTGTCAGTGTCCTCGCGCTTCCCCACCTGTCAGTGTCCTCGCGCTTGTCCCACCTGTCAGTGTCCTAGCCCTACCCCACCTGTCAATGTCCTCGCACCTTCCCCACCTGTCAGTGACCTCGCACCTTCCCCACCTGTCAGTGACCTCGCACCTTCCCCACCTGTCAGTGACCTCGCACCTGCCCCACCTGTCAGTGACCTCGCACCTTTCCCACCTGTCAGTGTCCTCGCACCTTCCCCACCTGTCAGTGACCTCGCACCTTCCCCACCTGTCAGTGACCTTGCACCTTCCCCACCTGTCAGTGACCTCGCACCTTCCCCACCTGTCAGTGACCTCGCACCTTCCCCACCTGTCAGTGACCTCGCACCTTCCCCACCTGTCAGTGACCTCGCACCTTCCCCACCTGTCAGTGACCTCGCCCTACCCCACCTGTCAGTGACCTCGCCCTACCCCACCTGTCAGTGTCCTCGCACCTTCCCCACCTGTCAGTATCCTCGCACCTTCCCCACCTGTCAGTGTCCTCGCATCTTCCCCACCTGTCAGTGTCCTCACACCTGCCCCACCTGTCAGTGTCCTCGCCCTGCCCCACCTGTCAGTGTCCTCACGCTTCCCCACCTGTCAGTGTCCTCGCACCTTCCCCACCTGTCAGTGTCCTCGCACCTTCCCCACCTGTCAGTGTCCTCGCACCTTCCCCACCTGTCAGTGTCCTCGCACCTTCCCCACCTGTCAGTGTCCTCGCACCTTCCCCACCTGTCAGTGTCCTCGCACCTTCCCCACCTGTCAGTGTCCTTGCACCTGCCCCATCTGTCAGTGTCCTCGCACCTTCCCCACCTGTCAGTGTAATCGCACCTTCCCCACCTGTCGGTGTCCTCGCACCTGCCCCACCTGTCGGTGTCCTTGCACCTTCCCCACCTGTCGGTGTCCTTGCACCTTCCCCACCTGTCAGTGTCCTCGCACCTTCCCCACCTGTCAGTGTCCTCACACCTTCCCCACCTGTCAGTGTCCTCGCACCTGCCCCACCTGTCAGTGTCCTCGCACCTTCCCCACCTGTCAGTGGCCTCGCACCTTCCCCACCTGTCAGTGACCTCACACCTTCCCCACCTGTCAGTGACCTCGCACCTTCCCCACCTGTCAGTGACCTCGCACCTTCCCCACCTGTCAGTGACCTCGCACCTTCCCCACCTGTCAGTGACCTCGCACCTTCCCCACCTGTCAGTGACCTCGCACCTTCCCCACCTGTCAGTGACCTCGCACCTTCCCCACCTGTCAGTGACCTCGCACCTTCCCCACCTGTCAGTGACCTCGCACCTTCCCCACCTGTCAGTGACCTCGCCCTACCCCACCTGTCAGTGACCTCGCCCTACCCCACCTGTCAGTGTCCTCGCACCTTCCCCCACCTGTCAGTGTCCTCGCACCTTCCCCACCTGTCAGTGTCCTCGCATCTTCCCCACCTGTCAGTGTCCTCGCCCTGCCCCACCTGTCAGTGTCCTCACGCTTCCCCACCTGTCAGTGTCCTCGCACCTTCCCCACCTGTCAGTGTCCTCGCACCTTCCCCACCTGTCAGTGTCCTTGCACCTTCCCCACCTGTCAGTGTCCTCGCACCTTCCCCACCTGTCAGTGTCCTCGCACCTTCCCCACCTGTCAGTGTCCTCACACCTTCCCCACCTGTCAGTGTCCTCACACCTTCCCCACCTGTCAGTGTCCTCACCCTGCCCCACCTGTCAGTGTCCTTGCACCTTCCCCACCTGTCAGTGTCCTTGCACCTTCCCCACCTGTCAGTGTCCTCGCACCTTCCCCACCTGTCGGTGTCCTTGCACCTTCCCCACCTGTCAGTGTCCTCGCACCTTCCCCACCTGTCAGTGTCCTTGCACCTGCCCCACCTGTCAGTGTCCTCGCACCTTCCCCACCTGTCAGTGTCCTCGCACCTTCCCCACCTGTCGGTGTCCTTGCACCTGCCCCACCTGTCGGTGTCCTTGCACCTTCCCCACCTGTCGGTGTCCTTGCACCTTCCCCACCTGTCAGTGTCCTCGCACCTTCCCCACCTGTCAGTGTCCTCGCACCTTCCCCACCTGTCAGTGTCCTCGCACCTTCCCCACCTGTCAGTGTCCTCACACCTTCCCCACCTGTCAGTGACCTCGCACCTTCCCCACCTGTCAGTGACCTCGCACCTTCCCCACCTGTCAGTGTCCTCGCACCTTCCCCATCTGTCAGTGTCCTCACACCTTCCCCACATGTCAGTGTCCTCGCACCTGCCCCACCTGTCAGTGTCCTCGCACCTTCCCCACCTGTCAGTGTCCTCGCACCTTCCCCACCAGTCAGTGTCCTCACACCTTCCCCACCTGTCAGTGTCCTCGCACCTTCCCCACCTGTCAGTGTCCTCGCACCTTCCCCACCTGTCAGTGTCCTCACACCTTCCCCACCTGTCAGTGTCCTCACACCTTCCCCACCTGTCAGTGTCCTCGCCCTGCCCCACCTGTCAAGTGTCCTCGCACCTTCCCCACCTGTCAGTGACCTCGCCCTACCCCACCTGTCAGTGTCCTTGCACCTTCCCCACCTGTCAGTGTCCTCGCCCTACCCCACCTGTCAGTGTCCTTGCACCTTCCCCACCTGTCGGTGTCCTTGCACCTTCCCCACCTGTCAGTGTCCTCGCACCTTCCCCACCTGTCAGTGTCCTCGCACCTGCCCCACCTGTCAGTGTCTTCGCACCTTCCCCACCTGTCAGTGTCCTCGCACCTGCCCCACCTGTCAGTGTCCTCGCACCTTCCCCACCTGTCAGTGTCCTCGCCCTACCCCACCTGTCGGTAGAGCTGTCAGAATACCTGTCTATGCCAAAATCCACCGGTTGAAGTACTCATCCATTTATCCCAACATCCATCTGTCGGAATATTCATCTATCCAGACAAATGGATCTAACAGCATTCTCATGCTCAGAAGACAAAGTTTTGCATATATATATGAAAAGCTGTATGCAAAAACTATAGGCAACTTCTATATCCTAAGTAAGTCCTTTCAGTTGCATATATACACTGCATCCAGCTCTTAACCCTTAACCCTCTCGAGCTCAAATCTCCTTGGTGCGCGTTGCTCCACATTTTGTGAATTATTGTTAGTCAAAATACATAATAATTATAGCCCACATTGTTACAGTTTGTAAACAGAATGTTGTGACACAGAGGAGTGGGTTACCTGATTAAGGGACGTGATCTCCTCCTGCCAAAGTTTGTAAACAGAATGTTGTGACACAGAGGAATGGGTTACCTGAGTAAGTGACGTGATCTCCTCCTGCCGAGATGTGTCGTCGCCTCTCCAACGCTCCTTCAGGGAATCCATTTCCAGCTCGTGCTCCAGGGTCAGCCGCTTCACAGCCTCCACTTTCTCCTCTATCAACATTCTTTTTGCCTCCTCAAACTCCACAGTCGTTTGCTGCGGCACACACACACACAATTACCAAAAATACACAAGATCAAAGTAAGAATACATCCTTTGTCACCAATTCCATTGAGAGAGTGGTCTGTGTCATATTATCCCAAGGCACTGCAAGTTTCCTTCGGATAATCTAACATCTCCTTGCATTAACCCCCAGAGGCCAGTAAATTGTGCCCCACACGCCCCTGCTTCGCCCCCTCACCGACCAAAATGAATGCAGTACTCTAAAGTGTACGTCGCAACACAGTACTCTAAAGTGTACGTCGCAACACAGTACTCTAAAGTGTACGTCGCAACACAGTACTCTAAAGTGTACGTCGCAACACAGTACTCTACAGTGCACGTCGCAACACAGTACTCTACAGTGCACGTCGCAACACAGTACTCTACAGTGCATGTCGCAACACAGTACTCTACAGTGCATGTCGCAACACAGTACTCTACAGCATACGTCGCAACACAGTACTCTACAGTGTACGTCGCAACACAGTACTCTACAGTGCACGTCGCAACACAGTACTCTACAGTGTACGTCGCAACACAGTACTCTACAGTGTACGTCGCAACACAGTACTCTACAGTGTACGTCGCAACACAGTACTCTACAGTGTACGTCGCAACACAGTACTCTACAGTGTACGTCGCAACACAGTACTCTACAGTGTACGTCGCAACACAGTACTCTACAGTGTACGTCGCAACACAGTACTCTACAGTGCATGTCGCAACACAGTACTCTACAGTGCATGTCGCAACAGAGTACTCTACAGTGCATGTCGCAACACAGTACTCTACAGTGCATGTCGCAACACAGTACACTACAGTGTACGTCGCAACACAGTACTCTACAGTGCATGTCGCAACACAGTACTCTACAGTGTACGTCGCAACACAGTACTCTACAGTGCATGTCGCAACACAGTACTCTACTGTGTACGTCGCAACACAGTACTCTACAGTGCATGTCGCAACACAGTACTCTACAGTGCACGTCGCAACACAGTACTCTACAGTGCATGTCGCAACACAGTACTCTACAGTGCACGTCGCAACATAGTACTCTACAGTGCACGTCGCAACACAGTACTCTAAAGTGTACGTCGCAACACAGTACTCTACAGTGTACGTCGCAACACAGTAGTCTACAGTGCATGTCGCAACACAGTACTCTACAGTGCATGTCGCAACACAGTACTCTACAGTGTACGTCGCAACACAGTACTCTACAGTGCATGTCGCAACACAGTACTCTACAGTGTACGTCGCAACACAGTACTCTACAGTGCATGTCGCAACACAGTACTCTACAGTGCATGTCGCAACACAGTACTCTACAGTGTACGTCGCAACACAGTACTCTACAGTGCACTTCGCAACACAGTACTCTAAAGTGTACGTCGCAACACAGTACTCTACAGTGTACGTCGCAACACAGTACTCTACAGTGCATGTCGCAACACAGTACTCTACAGTGTATGTCGCAACACAGTACTCTACAGCATACGTCGCAACACAGTACTCTACAGTGCATGTCGCAACACAGTACTCTACAGTGTACGTCGCAACACAGTACTCTACAGTGTACGTCGCAACACAGTACTCTACAGTGCATGTCGCAACACAGTACTCTACAGTGCATGTCGCAACACAGTACTCTACAGCATACGTCACAACACAGTACTCTACAGTGTACGTCGCAACACAGTACTCTACAGTGCATGTCGCAACACAGTACTCTACAGCATACGTCACAACACAGTACTCTACAGTGTACGTCGCAACACAGTACTCTACAGTGTACGTCGCAACACAGTACTCTACAGTGCACGTCGCAACACAGTACTCTACAGTGTACGTCGCAACACAGTACTCTACAGTGCATGTCGCAACACAGTACTCTACAGCATACGTCGCAACACAGTACTCTACAGTGTACGTCGCAACACAGTACTCTACAGTGCACGTCGCAACACAGTACTCTACAGCATACGTCGCAACACAGTACTCTACAGTGTACGTCGCAACACAGTACTCTACAGTGTACGTCGCAACACAGTACTCTACAGTGTACGTCGCAACACAGTACTCTACAGTGTATGCCGCAACACAGTACTCTACAGTGCATGTCGCAACACAGTACTCTACAGCATACGTCGCAACACAGTACTCTACAGTGCACGTCGCAACACAGTACTCTACAGCATACGTCGCAACACAGTACTCTACAGTGTACGTCGCAACACAGTACTCTACAGTGTACGTCACAACACAGTACTCTACAGTGTACGTCGCAACACAGTACTCTACAGTGTACGTCGCAACACAGTACTCTACAGTGTACGTCGCAACACAGTACTCTACAGTGTACGTCGCAACACAGTACTCTACAGTGTACGCCGCAACACAGTACTCTACAGTGCATGTCGCAACACAGTACTCTACAGCATACGTCACAACACAGTACTCTACAGTGTACGTCGCAACACAGTACTCTACTGTGTATGCCGCAACACACCCAGTTCTCTTGATTTTCCTACTTCGTGAAAAATAAATCTTTTTCCTAACCAGAAACGTATGAACCCAAGCAACCCACTTAACCCATCGAGCCCCATGCAACAAGAAATATTATGGTTCTTTAATTTTTACCAATACAGTACATCAAACTAGTATATTAAAAAAAAATTATATACATTGCATCAAGTAAGGGGATTGGTTGTACAATAAACATCCCTCTATTCTACCTTTGTTCCCTCCCATTTTGCATTAGAATCATATATCATCAGACACCATCGAACACCAGCATTTCTGGTGGGGGGGGGGGGGGGGGAAGGGGAGCACACTACCTGCAAGTTCTCTTGCTGACGATGAAGCTGCTCCTGGTACACCTCAATCTCACGCTGGGCATCGTTCAGCTTGTGGGCCTGCAGGTCTAGTGTTCCCCGCAACTGTTCCTGAAGCCTCTCTTCATCTGCGCGAGCCAACTTCACGGCCTCGCTCACTGCAGCACTTTGATCGGCTGATGTTTGTACCTGAATCTACACGCAAGAGCCTCTTGTTACTTAGCTGATTGATCAATACCAAATTTCTCATAATAATGAGGTCAGTGGCACCATATAAACACAATACTCATGAATAATGAGACTGAACGACAGTCTAACCTATGCCCCCTGATGACCTCAACGGCACTACTACAAGCTGGACATGACCCAGGCACCCACCTGTAGCAGGAGGTCCAAGATTCGAGACGAGAGTTCGGAGATATAGTTGAGGTACGACTTCCCTTCGTCATGAACCTGCAAATATAACCGGCATGTGAATTGCAAAATCGTAGGAGTAAATGAATCATTATTTCCCGAATTCATCAGCGACAGAAAATTTTAGATCAAAACGTATATTGCTTAAAGTTTTCAAAATAATGCAAAGTCACAAACAAAAGTGTTTGGAGTCTAAAAGTATATAACTAGTGTTAAAAACAAAAATGAAAATATCTTTAGATGTGAATACGAGAGGGTTTTGAGCTCATTGTGAGTCATAGCACCACTAATGGCATTCTTCCATTCTAATTTATGCTCTCTATCCAGTATTCTCCCTATCAAAGAAGTGTTCATCCATCTTGGTTATCTTGAGAAGATATCGGGGCTTAGCGTCCTCACGGCCCGGTCCTCGACCAGGCTTCCATTTTGTTACACACACACCCCAGGAAGCAGCCCGTAGCAGCTGTCTAACTCCCAGGGTACCTATTTACTGCTAAGAGAACAGGGCATCAAGGTGAAAGAAACTCTGCCTATTTGTTTCCGCCTCCACCGGGGATCAAACCCGGAACCTCAGGACTATGAATCCAAAGCATTATCCACTCAGTCGTCAGGCCCCCACTTGTTAGTAAGCCTCCATACTAACACTCGGGCCGCTGCTCGTCCAGCACACTTCCATAACAGTCTCCAGTGGGTTTTTATCAAATGCGTTTCGTAAGTCCTGATCACTGATGTCTACTCTACCATCACTTGGTTATCCATGACACCGGCCCTAAATCTTGGTAACAATTTCATAAAACTACAAACATTTCATACACAATATTGCTGAAACTAAAGTGAATGTTTATTATTTTGCTATTTAATTGGGGATATTCCATACATCTATATTCTAGTGATTTGGCTCGGTTGGTTAATAATACGAGTTTATAGCTCAACTTAACTAGTCATCTTTTTATAAATGGGACAATGCTGGCTATTTTCTAAGTGTCAAGTAATTTTCCTGTTAATGGTGTTGACAATAACAACATTACACGGGTGACAATGAACGTGACATATTGTACTGTACAATCTGAAACGCCACAATATTCAAGCAGAGCTGTAAGAGGAAGTATTATAGGGCTCCCACCATCACCAACGCACCTTTCCCCGCAGAGATGCCAGTTCAGTCTTGAGGCTCAGCACTTCGTCCTGACAACTCAGAGATGCCAATGCACAGAGCCGTAGACGTAGTCTCTCCGCTTCTTCCTTGGCTTCGCTCAGATCGCTCTGAACAAAATAAAAAGAAGAAGAATTCAGAAGCCAACGATGGTTACCCAACCAACACAAGCTTCCTGTTCTGCGGAAAAAGCATCCGAACACGTACCGTAGTGACTACTGCACATTACACCAATCACATGACCAGGTCAATTTCAATTAAGTTACATTATAAAAAAGTAACTAATACCAACTCATTTGGGATATATTGATTAAATGATATGTTAAGGATGAAGTAGTATTTTCAAGTTCTTTCTTTAGGAATCTCTAGCTATCCTCCTCTTGGGGGACATGCAGCAGCCCTGACCACATAAATGTTTGTATAAACCAGCCTTTACTGTATGGTGGTGTATTAGAAATCTACACAAACCAGGCTTTACTGTATTGTAGTGTATTAGAAATCTACACTGTTGCAGTAATATCGTGCTTAAGCAGAAGATCCTGCCTCTTCACTTTACCACCTATTCACCAACGTATCCGCATGCTCCAACGCAAGGAATCAACGTCAACAACAATAAGTGCTCTGAAGCCTCAGTGTCTAGACAGGACCCCCATCCCCCTCTCCACCCTCTAGTACCCAAGACGCCTGGACACCTGCTGTCTGGGCAGAGACCCAGCGCCACTAACTGCTTGTTTAATTGCCTGAATAATGGTTACCCACGACATCAGCGCCATCTATGCTGGACTGGCCTGCATATATATAAGGAGCTCAGCGACGTACAGTCCTCTACGGGGGGAGACATCTCCCGTCACGCAGGGTGCAGTCGCACCTCCACAGATCTCCAGTATCAGCTAATGATGCTGGTAATGGCTCAAAAGGGCCTCCACTTACGGACTATTCATGCCTGTGCTACCTTTTGGGTGGCTTAATCTTCATCAATCAATCAATCAATCATCCAGTCCTCAGAATACACTTCGTGCTTTCAGCAGTAACATATACTGTAGCCTTCCCAGGAGACAGTAGATGCATACAGCTTTTGTATATTATATTAATTTGCACATTTCCTTTGCTTAACGTAAAAACTCACCCGTGTTTATATTTCTTTTATATTTGATATTGTGTTATTGCCAAGTGGATAAGGGGCTTTGTTTTGTTAAAGTCATTTTTGTTATATTAAAAGTTTTAAGTGTATTCTCTTTGTGTTACCCGCAGCTCTCACACAGTAGTGGCCACAAGCCGTCTTATTTACTTGATTTGACTTGATTTTTTATTTAATGTAATTGGCACAACACCAGTCAGAATAGCCGCTGCTATATTTTTCAGATTAACGTCACAACACAAACCAGGCTTTACTGTACTGTGTAGTATTAGAAATCTACACAACCAGGAGTTACTGTAAGGTGTTGTATTAGAGATCTACACAAACAAAGTTTTTATGTAAAATGCCGTATTATAAATCCAGACGAAAACCCGGTGTAACTGTACAGGGTTGTAAAAGCACAGGTGATAATAGTTCAATGCCACTTAGTTAGTCAGCAACTACATACATTGAAGGAACATACACGCACAGGAAGATTGTGAACAGTCTTTTTGATTATTTCACCATCCACGTATTTAAAAGCAATTCTGAAGTTGGAAAGAGTAGCATAGGCTCCTTGCACGATGTTCTCTATGTGGTCCACTGTGACTCAGATCACAGTGGACTATATAAAGAACATTATATGAGGAGGTTATGCTGCACTTTCAAACATTACAATTGCTTTTAAAAACTGTACGTGGTTTGTGAAATATTACAGAAATCGTTCACGATCTCTACGAGATCAAAATAGGAGTATGAAGCACACGGATGGTGCCCACATCTCAAGAAGCACATCAATAGACAGGAAACGGTACAAAGACATGCAACTAAATGGCTTCCGGAACTGAAAAACGTGAGCTACGAGGAGAGGTTAGAGGTGTTAAATATACCACAGCTAGAAAATAGAAGAAAAAAGGGGTGAGGTGATCACTATGCACAAAATAGTAACAGGAATCAACAAACAATGATTGACAAGACCTGTAAATTGAAGAACAAGAGGTCAAAGTATTCAAGACAAGGAAACAAAACTGCCAATGTTAGAAAGTTCACTTTAGCAAACAGAGTGGTAGATGGTTGAAACAAGTGAGAACGTGGCTGATGCCAAAACCGGCAGTATGTAGTTTCAAAGAGTCAAGAAAGAGTACTGGGAACACGAGACACCACAAGCGCATCTCGCATCCTGTAACTACACTTGGGTAATTCAAAAATTCTGCATACTTTGTATTATGTGTAAGTAAAGATTCTCAGAGACAGATTAGCAATACATTGACAGTACTAGCAATAAAACTACTGCAATTAGCCTACTAGCAACATACTTCATAAAACTCTACAAGTAAAAATATAACAACAAATTGCACAAACACACTTGAAAACAAAGCTAGTCGATAACCAGAAGCATTTAGTTTGAAGAGTGAGTTAGTATACTGTATATTATTGGAGGAGCAGGTGCACTGGACCATTGATACAATGGAACCATCATACCCAATGGAACCATCATACCAATTATAACCAATAATATTATTACAATTATAACAATTATAACTAGGTATTACAGGGTCATATCACTAACGGTTAATATAGGACATGATAGGTCTAGCATTTCAAGACACAACTGTGAAAGCTTTGTACACCCGCCGCCCATCACAGGTCGACGCCGCTTGGCACTACAAGCAACACACTACACATAATGGGTCACAGGCGGCTGGTAAGGGTGTCAAGGTCAACTTGGACCAACAGATCTGCTGCTAAATCAACTCCATTCTAAGTCCAGTACTTACCAATGTAGCCAAAAATGACTGTGAATAGCAAGTCTAAAAATATATCCAGTATATATATATACAGTATCTCCTAACCCTATTTACAGATGCTGAGAATAAAACACAATGTCATTGATAACAAATAACCCAATCCACACAAACTAAATGAAATGAA
>NC_091154.1:483149-530649 GCF_040958095.1 Procambarus clarkii
GTCTTACAATATTAAAGAACTTCAATTTCACAAGTCAAATTGACCTGAGAAACTCATTCATAGAACAAGACGTGTCATCATGTTGTCAAACATTCTATCATATTTTACAAGGAGAGAGCGAGGCAAGCTAGGACTAACAAGAACACACAAACTGTCCCAGATAAGCCACACCCTAATACCAATCTCACAGGTACTGTAGCTCTAGCCAGTTGCTAACCTTGTGAGTGAAGGCGGTTGCAACTGCTGGCCTCTAGCAATGGTGTCTCGGTCGGGTGTGTTGCGGGGAGTGACCGAAGTGGTTGTAGTGACAGCCGAGGCGTACACATCCCCACTTCCTTCCTTCAAGTGCATCTCGCTCACCCTGGAATATAACAATGGATTAACCATCTCTAGCGTCTCGTTACGAAGGTCAACCGTCTCCAGCTTCTCGTAACAAAGGTTAACATCTCCAGCGTCTTATAACAAAGGTTAACATCTCCAGCTTCTTGTAACAAAGGTTAACATCTCAAGCGTCTCGTAACAAAGGTTAACATCTCAAGCGTCTTGTAACAAAGGTTAACATCTCAAGCGTCTTGTAACAAAGGTTAACATCTCAAGCGTCTTGTAACAAAGGTTAACATCTCTAGCGTCTCGTAACAAAGGTTAACATCTCAAGCGTCTTGTAACAAAGGTTAACATCTCAAGCGTCTTGTAACAAAGGTTAACATCTCAAGCGTCTTGTAACAAAGGTTAACATCTCTAGCGTCTCGTAACAAAGGTTAACATCTCAAGCGTCTTGTAACAAAGGTTAACATCTCAAGCGTCTTGTAACAAAGGTTAACATCTCTAGCGTCTTGTAACAAAGGTTAACATCTCTAGCGTCTTGTAACAAAGGTTAACATCTCTAGCGTCTCGTAACAAAGGTTAACATCTCCAGCTTCTCGTAACAAAGGTTAACATCTCTAGCGTCTTGTAACAAAGGTTAACATCTCCAGCTTCTCGTAACAAAGGTTAACATCTCTAGCGTCTCGTAACAAAGGTTAACATCTCCAGCTTCTCGTAACAAAGGTTAACATCTCCAGCTTCTCGTAACAAAGGTTAACATCTCTAGCGTCTCGTAACAAAGGTTAACATCTCCAGCTTCTCGTAACAAAGGGCTAATCATCAGGGGATTGATTCTCTTAAGAAATAGTCAATATTTTTCAACCATTCAAACTGCCAAATATATTGCCAATCATCCAGACTATAAGCCCCTTCATCAATCATATGGTCCCTTAATCATTCACTATTATCATTCATTGACCATGGGCCAGATTCACGAAGCAGTTACGCAAGTACTTATGAACGTGTACATCTTTCCTCAATCTTTGAAGGCTTTGGTTACATTTATTAAACAGTTTACAAGCATGAAAACTTGCCAATCAACTGTTGTTATTGTTACAAACAGCCTCCTGGTGCTTTGGAGCTCATTAACTGTTTAATAATTGTAAACAAAGCCGCCAAAGATTGAGACAAGATGTACAGGTTCGTAAGTGGTTGCGTAACTGCTTCGTGTATCTAGCCCTATATCGGTGGGGAGCCGGACTTTACCCAACGACGGAAGGGTCTGCCTCTCCCGCCTCCTCCCATGTTAAGGGTGGCTGGGGAGCAACACCACACTTACCTGGGAGTTTGAATGGTTGTAACCTGGGATTGTAGTGCACTCTGCAACAATGGTGGAACAGCCATGACTTCTTTGACCACCAGCATGGACGCGAGCTCTGGCAGTATTGCTCGTAGCTCGTCAATGTTCTCTTTTGTCAGCTGCAAAATTGATTTAGAAACTGTAATCATAATAAATTATACCTATATCTATTCGTGGTTTGGCAACTGCACTGAACAAAGTTAAAACCCATAGAACTGTTGAACACCATTTACAGCTGTGAATAAGACCCTTCTTTCACACACACACACACACATACACGTACGTTGAACACGTGGCAATAAAAAGAGCATCCAACATTGACGAGGACCAGAAAACCCCAAACGAAATACAGTACAACATTATTGACAAGAACATACACATGTCAATGTTGTATTCTGAAGCAAAACTGATTATGGAATGTGAAACATCTGTCTAAATATCAATATGAGCAGACATGATATAAAAGAACATACATACAAGATGCTCGAGTGAGATCGCACTTTGGCCTACCATAGGGCACAAAGCCATCATGTTAGTCTGGGACAGTGGTTACCTGGTACTGTATCTCCTTAACACGTACGAAATCTCAATCGTTTCATTACCTCACTAAAAATGCTAAACAATCAACGTAAACACTGCAGGCAACGTCGGCCGAGCAGACAGCACGCTGGACTTGTGATCCTGTGGTCCTGGGTTCGATCCCGGGCGCCGGTGAGAAATAATGGGCAGAGTTTCTTTCACCCTATGCCCCTGTTACCTAGCAGTAAAATAGGTACCTGGGTGTTAGTCAGCTGTCACGGGCTGCTTCCTGGGGGTGGAGGCCTGGTCAAGGACCGGGTCGCGGGGACAGTAAAGCCCCGAAATCATCTCAAGATAATCTCAAGATAACGTGCAGAAGGTTTACCCTGGTAGAGCACGAACTATGAGTTAATGACTTCATATTTTCGGAGAAATACCCAGGGGTACAATGAATATTTTACAGTGCAACCCTCACCAGAGAATTGATTAATGACTATTAAAAAAATTCTAACAATACATTTTATTCACAGTGTGAGTAATTGGAGGTTTGTTTTTGGTTTAATGATATGTAAGTTTGGGTTAAAAAAATCATCTGCCTGCAGGCATTTGTTTATTTTTTCCGAGGCTTGAGGTGAGGCCTCCCGAACCATGGCAGAGTTTGTCCTTCATAGAGTGGCATCTAAGATGGAACCTAATTCTAATTCCCCGACTAACACGTTATATACCTGTCTTAAAAATTAAAACCCTGCATAATGTAACAAGTACGGTACTGTATGTACAATCCTTAGGAACGGGGAAGTACCTTGGGCAGAGTGTCATCGAATTTGTTGGGTGGCTGGGTGGCGAAGTCGGGCGGGAGGTCGTCCATACCAGGGAAGAGAATGGCGAGGAAGTGCGACGAGAAGTGCTGGATGAACTGCTGCCTGGTCGTCAACTCCTGTTGCCACACTTCCCAACTCTCCTTGCTCAATATTGTCGCCCACTACACCCACAATGACAACCATGAATTACATTAACCAACAATACAGTGTAAACCACTTGACAAATGTTTGTATAACCCCAGAGGTTATTAAAAACAAAGCATATACAATATATAAATAAACTCAAATTGTTCAAGTGGATGACCAGTCCACTGATCCAACACACAAGTGCAAGAAAGCTGTATTTGGATAACATTTACAGGAGAAAAAAGGTTTTCATATTTATGGTTTAAAATAAGTTATGACACATTCACACTCCACAACCTAAGCCCCGCCACCACACACACACACACACACACACACACAACTCTAGACCAACCACGAGGACCATGAAGATGATAATAGTAGGTGTTACTTAGAACCATTAACCACAGGAAAGTCAAGGGAGGAATAAGATAAATGTAAAGAAACGTGCCTGAAGACAATAGAAAAAATAAACTACAGTAGCAAGAAGAGCCAGAGCAAACATGCTAATACTTGGGGATTTTAACCCCAAGGAAATAGATTGATCAACAAAGGATCCTCACAGGGAAGATGAGACATGGAGAGCAAGATTTGTGGACACTACAAACACTCCCAGAGACAGCATATCAAGCAGCCAAGTTAGAGAATGAGGTGGTGATCTACCAGCTGCCCTAGACCTGGTGTTAACCCAAAATGAAGGTGATGTAGGGAACTAAAGACAAGAGGTATAAGAAATATTGCCGGAACAACCGTGGACATCTTCAACAGAAAACTTGATAGTTTTCTTCAAGCAGTGCCGGACCAATTAGGCTGTGGTGGATATGTAGGCCTGTGGCCCACTCCAAGCAACAGCTTGTTGAACCAAACTCTCACAAGTCAAGCTTGGCCTCGGGCCGGGCTTGGGGAGTAGTAGAACTCCCAGAACCCCATCAAGCAGGTACCGCTAGGAGTCGGTGACCATTGTGTTATCATGTTTTATTGCATTATAAAACTTAAGAGACAAAGGACAAGGAGCAGGAGAGAATACAGAAGAGAGGACTACAGGAGGGATAGGGATTATCTCCACAAGTCCCAACGAGAAGCTGAAATAGGAAGCAGCAAATGAGATGATGGAACTCGTAACACAGAAATGCCAAGAAGCAATGGAATGGTTCATACCTCTCAGGAGGGAAGTGGATGAAGAAAGAATGGCAAAGGGAAACACATCACACACACACACACTCCACAAGGACACTAAACCGAGCCTCCCAAGAGTAGACGGTATCATCCAACACACCTGAACAAAAGACTGAGAGAAGGTATGTCGACGTGCGACCTCGGTGATGGCTTCGACGTAAACCTGAGGAGCTCGGTGAATCTGCTCCACCACCTGCAGCAGCCCCGTGAGGCGGCGAACGTTCTCAGTGTGCATAGTCAGCTTGCTGTCCAGTTCATACAGCTTCCTCTCTATGTACATGATCCACCTGAAACAAACCAATCACAGGTAACCGTTATGCTCCGCCAGTCGCTATTTGCAATTTCTTCTCGTGCTCCAATCACCACACAGGTAGGGTTTTCCCCCCCATCTGACGTGTTAAATATTTTTAATCATGCAAGCTTCTACATATAATACTTTTAAATACCAGCATCATTTAAAAGGGTAATAGATGATGAAAAATGTCAACTGGGCAAATATCTTATGCCAATCTTAAAACATATCAAAACAAATGGCACTCCCACATTACTTCCACATTAAGGCACTCACACAGTACAGAACAACTTCTGAAAATTCACATTATATCACACACGATGACCACACCATGCAAAATTACTCCATATTCTTTACCCCAGGGCACAATCCACTATTATTCATAACCAAATTATTATTTTATTTATTATTTTTGACTAGAGTACAGCTACCGTCGCCCATTTGTCTTTTACGCACACAAGTTTAGGATGAAACCTCAAGAGTGAGGCTGTGTGTAAAGAGTGAGGCTGTGTGTATGCAAGTGGTGTTCACCTTCTATTGGGAGGAGATTTTCCAGCTGCAAGAACTACGCGAGACACTCAGTCACTAGACCAAAGGATCAACTCCGAACCATGATGTATGTACTGTGAACCATGATGTATGTACTGTGAACCATGATGTATGTACTGTGAACCATGATGTATGTACTGTGAACCATGATGTATGTACTCTGAACCATACTCTGAAGCAAGGTGTACTCTGATCCATGATATATGTACTGTGAACTATGCTGTATGTACTCACTTTAACCTGACGTGCAAATTTTCGGAAAGTTCATCCTTGGCTTTACTGCATCTTTTTCTGATCTCTTGAACCTGCCGACAAAATGCAAACTTTAAAACATAACCACAGTATAATAATGTTTATATTATTTATAACATATATATAATATATTATTTATAACATATAAAAATATATTATTTATAACATATAAATAATATATTATTTATAACATATAAATAATATATTATTATAACCACATTATAATAATCGAGACACTAGGAGACAATGTGCAGGTGGAAAACACAACTATTTGATGAAAGTGCCGACATTGATATAAAGAAGCACAGAGATGGGCGCTTTTGAATTTGTGGTAATGTTCAAGGGGGACCTGACGGCTGAGTAGAGAGCGCTCGGGTTTCGTAGTCCTCAGGTTCAGGGTTCAATCCCCCCGGTGGAGGCAAAAACAAATTGGGGAGTTTCTTTCACCCTGATGGGCCTGTTCACCTAGCAGTAAATAGGTACCTAGGAGGAGTTAGACAGCTGCTCCGGGCTGCTTCCTGGGGGTGTGTAACAAAAAGGAGGCCTGGTCGAGGACCGGGACGCTAAGTCCCGAAATCATCTCGAGATAATCTGTCAAGTTGTTAAATCTAGCAGTCTACCTACACTTGAAACACAGGGCATATGCTAAAAAGTAAAGGTAGAAGTGAGAGGTCAGGGGGGAGGTGGGGCAAGGTCCCTGATGACAGAGATCTATGTGGAACACCCACGATGGAAATTCTTCCCTGCCCCCCCCCCCTCCCTAATGCTGACCTGAATGAGGGGGATATCTTTAAGTGACACCCTAATCATGCAAAGTTCCCAGTCAATCTCCTGTACATTTGAAAACAAAAAATTCCCATAAAAAAAGATAGGACTCCGAGGTTACAGAAGTTATGAGAATACAGGAACACCCCGAAATACTGCAACAGATGCCTCGCATAATATTCAAGACTATACACAAGCCTCGCATAATATTCAAGCCTATACACAAGCCTCGCATGATATTCAAGCCTATACACAAGCCTCGCATAATATTCAAGACTATACACAAGCCTCGCATAATATTCAAGCCTATACACAAGCCTCGCATGATATTCAAGCCTATACACACGCCTCGCATAATATTCAAGCCTATACACACGCCTCGCATGATATTCAAGCCTATACACAAGCCTCGCATAATATTCAAGCCTATACACAAGCCTCGCATGATATTCAAGCCTATACACACGCCTCGCATAATATTCAAGCCTATACACACGCCTCGCATGATATTCAAGCCTAGACACACGCCTCGCATGATATTCAAGCCTATACACAAGCCTCGCATGATATTCAAGCCTATACACACGCCTCGCATGATATTCAAGCCTATACACATGCCTCGCATGATATTCAAGCCTATACACAAGCCTCGCATAATATTCAAGCCTATACACAAGCCTCGCATGATATTCAAGCCTATACACACGCCTCGCATAATATTCAAGCCTATACACACGCCTCGCATGATATTCAAGCCTATACACACGCCTCGCATGATATTCAAGCCTATACACAAGCCTCGCATAATATTCAAGCCTATACACAAGCCTCGCATGATATTCAAGCCTATACACACGCCTCGCATAATATTCAAGCCTATACACACGCCTCGCATAATATTCAAGCCTATACACATGCCTCGCATGATATTCAAGCCTATACACAAGCCTCGCATAATATTCAAGCCTATACACAAGCCTCGCATGATATTCAAGCCTATACACACGCCTCGCATAATATTCAAGCCTATACACACGCCTCGCATGATATTCAAGCCTATACACACGCCTCGCATGATATTCAAGCCTATACACAAGCCTCGCATAATATTCAAGCCTATACACAAGCCTCGCATGATATTCAAGCCTATACACACGCCTCGCATAATATTCAAGCCTATACACACGCCTCGCATAATATTCAAGCCTATACACACGCCTCGCATGATATTCAAGCCTATACACAAGCCTCGCATAATATTCAAGCCTATACACAAGCCTCGCATGATATTCAAGCCTATACACACGCCTCGCATAATATTCAAGCCTATACACACGCCTCGCATGATATTCAAGCCTATACACACGCCTTGCATAATATTCAAGCCTATACACATGCCTCGCATAATATTCAAGCCTATACACACGCCTCGCATAATATTCAAGCCTATACACACGCCTCGCTTAATATTCAAGCCTATACACATGCCTCACATAATATTCAAGCCTATACACACGCCTCGCATGATATTCAAGCCTATACACACGCCTCACATGATATTCAAGCCTATATACACGCCTCGCATAATATTCAAGCATATACACACGCCTCGCATAATATTCAAGCCTATACACACGCCTCGCATAATATTCAAGCCTATACACACGCCTCACATAATATTCAAGCCTATACACATGCCTCGCATGATATTCAAGCCTATACACACGCCTCGCATAATATTCAAGCCTATACACATGCCTCGCATGATATTCAAGCCTATACACACGCCTCGCTTAATATTCAAGCCTATACACACGCCTCGCATAATATTCAAGCCTATACACACGCCTCGCATAATATTCAAGCCTATACACACGCCTTGCATAATATTCAAGCCTATACACACGCCTCGCATAATATTCAAGCCTATACACACGCCTCACATAATATTCAAGCCTATCTGCCTTGCAAATACAGGTAGTACCCGTATCTCCTCCATCTATCCCCAACTAGGAAACGGAGCAACAACGAGTCAATAGTGTTTGAACAAGTCAATAGTGTTTGCTTCACCTACCCGGAGGTGATTTTTGAGCATGTGACTCAGGTTCTTGCGGTGAGAGGTACACAGGTCCGGGAAGATAGACGGGTCATTCACTTTCCCTGCACGATTTTGGTTCTGTAGTAGTGCCTGAAAATATTTACAATATATGAGTAATGTTGCAGACAAATGACAAAACATGACAAAGGTGTCAAAGATACTAAACTCACTATACATTTATAGTTTTATCACCATCTTTCTCTCTTCACCTTCACACAATTTTGGAAATGACGTGCTTGGAAACTAACCTGAAATAGTACAATGTTATTTGAGGAAAATGTTTCCTCAAATGAAAATGTGGGTGCATATGTGACCACTTGCATTCACAAACAAATAACCAACTCTGCAGGAAATCTAATGACCAATACCTGATATATATTTACTACAGACATCAATTTACACTACAGTCAATCAACTGTCCTATGACAAGTCTGGCACCTCGAAGACCGATAAAGAAAATGGATAAACAAAATAAAATAAACCTCAATACGTTATGAATATGAATGTGATTTAACCTCGATATGAAATGCTGTTTCATCATCCTGGACCCCTTATAAAATAGTGACTTGACAAGGGTTCACAGCAGACTGAAAAATCGTCACTTTCATTTCATTTCAATGTTTGTTTTGGGTTATTTGTTTCAGCCATTTAATTGTGATTATTTCTCTGCCTATATAACAAATATTTTGCCATTAATAATGCATAATGAAGTGTAGAAAGCAATATATGATGAATATATCACTACAAAGTACCACACAATAGCACTTAATAGCAATACCCAACAGTGTCAGGATCAGCATCAACAATTGTCCAAAGCATTCCTTCTAGCATCTTGACCCGACTAACCTCGGCAATGATGTTTTGTTCCTGGACGATCTTGTTG
Source organism: Procambarus clarkii (assembly GCF_040958095.1). Lineage (NCBI taxonomy): Eukaryota > Metazoa > Arthropoda > Malacostraca > Decapoda > Cambaridae > Procambarus > Procambarus clarkii. Next base: position 492,291 of record NC_091154.1, read on the forward strand.
GACTCGTGCATCAGCTGTTCGAGGCCAAAGAGCCGTTCGCCGAGGCCCTTAATCTCCTTCATCTGTGAGCGGTCTGCTTCCTGAATAGCTGCCGATACCTCAGCTTCCAACTGAATCAACATTGGTTCATTGATCTGAAACAGTTTGATAATAATGTTATGCACAATTGTCAGTGATGAGAAACTGTAGGCAACTAAACACTACAGTAATAGACTGGAATACAGTATTCACTCAATTTAACGGCCTCTTTTATACCGATCTGCCGGTAATAATGACCGGTTTGGGAGATCGGTATCTGGAGCCTCGTATGCCGGTCTGGCGATCGATATTACCGACGGTCGGTATTGGGTTTGTTTTGGCATCGGTGGCTCCTCACACGGCGACCGGGCCACCGACCTCGATCATCCAGAATCGTATATTAAATCTTAACTTTCTTTTAAAATGATTCAGTTTAATGAAGAAAATTCTAAATTATTATTAATAAAATATTTTTGAACAATTGTTATTAAGCAAAATTTTTTTGTTTTCTTATTAAATACCTTTTATAGTATAGGCAATAGGTATTTTTTCCCACGGACCGAGAATGTACTGCGTCGGGCCATGTGTCGGCATTGTTTACTGTGAACTCGCGCGACTGAGAGCAATGTCTTAAGACTATTAACCAGAGAAAATCAGATTCAGACAAAAATAGGTAAATTCATGATTTCAACGGTTCGTGAAAGCACCTGCTGGGAATTCAACAAGTCATGCAGCCTCCGCTGGCAACAAGTGCCCTACATGCCATGCTGCACCCGCCGATGCTGAATTCCCATCGACAAGTCATGGAGCATCCGCCGGCAACGAGTGCCCTACATGCCATGCTGCACCCGCCGATGCTGAATTCCCATCGACAAGTCGTACAGCCTCCGCCGGCAATGAATGCTCTGCAAGCTATGCTGCACCCGCCGATGCTGAATTCCCATTGACAAGTAATGGAGCAACCGTCAGCAACGAATGCTCTGCAAGCCATGTTGCACCCGCTGATGCTGAATTCCCATCAAAAGTCATGCAGCCTCCACTAACGATATAAAATATGATTGAAAGGCATATAAATTACTGTAAGAAGTGTTGATAGAATACAGTATTGTAAGTGTTAATGATTATTTAAGCCTTGACAAAAAGATACTGTACAGTGTAAATATACAGTAGAAATAATTTTCAATTGTGAATTAGAATTAGAACTCATGTGAATTAGTAGTAAGGCTAGCTGTTGTGTGAAGTGAATGGCTGAAAATAAGTGTACATACTGTATGTATCCTGTATATAGTACTGAACAATATAAAACAAGCACTGCAGAGGATGACGTAATCTTCACAGCTTCGTAATCTTCAGCTTCATTAGAAGTCAGTCAGTTTACCAATTTTATTACTGTATAGTACAGTATTACAACATTTTTTTTTTTTTCAACAAAAGCTACATATTAGTCTCTGCAAATGTATATTCTATCATTAGCAGAGAAAAAGTGAACTCAAAATATTTCGTCTTGGCTAGCTCTCAGTGACAAGGCTCGATCGCCATTGTATGGCCTGGCCACCACAGCCTGTGTCATAACATTAAAAATACATTACCTGCACTGTACAGGGAAAAACAAAACACATCTCTAAAATGTTATTGAGAAAATATTAACAATCACTGATTGATACATAAAATATTTTGCTATACAAAGGAATGAACCAATTTTTCCCCACCCATCTGGTCTTGATCAATGTGTGTTCACACATCATCCATGCAGCAGCCAACAGCTGGCTTAATGGTCGGCGTGGCACTAAATTGGAACGCAATTACACAATGAACTTTATTCATTTTAGTTATACAGTATAAAATATATCCAACCTGAATGTTACTTGAAAAATTACCCGACCCGACTTAACTTCAGAAATACCGGAGCTCCTGAAATAACGACCAGGGGTACAGCCCCATATAGGCCGTTAAATTGAGTGGATACTTATGCATCTAGCAACCGAATGCAAGAGAGATTCATTCGAATACTGTGAACGACCAAAAACTAGATCAAAGGACTGCAATGAAAAACTGTCAATGGACTGGGATTCAGTGGACAACCAAAACACAATATTGATGGATTGACATACTTAGGGGAACAAAATGCTCCCAGCTGGTAGTACTGAATTATGCTCTTTAGGATTATTCATCAGAAACATTTTGGGAAAGAACTTATTTGATGACCCCATTACGGATTGGCAGAAATACAGTGAAGTACTTGAACGATACAATTTATTTAATAAATCATCGTGTAGAGACTTTTCCATTGTGATGGGATGGGAAAGGTACAAGGCCACGGGTGTCGTGTAGCTGACCCACTTTGCTCAGTCAGTGTCCTTATGTCAGCCAACCTGGCATATGCCGCATGTTACCCTCTTGATAAGGGCTTCAGGGGACAGGTATGGCGTGATATCAACTCCCAGGTCTAAGTACCACAGTACCCGTACCACACGATACTGCCCAGCTCTAAGTCGGGCAATATCGTGTGGTGTTGTCACAGCTTCTAGTAATGTCGCAGCTTCTTGGTCGGCAATGGGGTGATCCCAGCTGGATTGCTTATGGGCTTCAGAAAGCAGTGGTTGGGGTGCTGGTCCTGCGAGAGAGACCCATTTGGTGGTGTAGTCTGTAAAGCTGGGATCATGTATGCCTGCCTGTTAAACTAGGTGCTCAGGTAGGATTTCCTTCACCAAGTTGTTAGACGCCACTGAAGAGGACAGAAACGCTGGTACCGCAATTTGTGTTGTTGTGCGCACACCGAGGCCCCCCGAGTCTGACAGGAAGGGAGGCCTGTTTCCACTGTGAGTCGCTGAGAGAAAGGTTGAGGGTTTTTTCTAGCATTGATTTCAGCAAGCTGTCATACTCTTCTAATTTAATATTATTTATATATATATATATATATATATATATATATATATATATATATGTCGTACCTAGTAGCCAGAACGCACTTCTATGACTACTATGCAAGGCCCGATTTGCCTAATAAGTCAAGTTTTCATGAATTAATTGTTTTTCGACTACCTAACCTACCTAACCTAACCTAACCTAACCTTTTCGGCTACCTAACCTAACCTAACCTATAAAGATAGGTTAGGTTAGGTTAGGTAGGGTTGGTTAGGTTCGGTCATATATCTACGTTAATTTTAACTCCAATAAAAAAATATTGACCTCATACATAACGAAATGGGTAGCTTTATCATTTCATAAGAAAAAAAATAAAGAAAATATATTAATTCAAGAAAACTTGGCTTATTAGGCAAATCGGGCCTTGCATAGTAGGCATAGAAGTGAGTTCTGGCTACTAGGTACGACATATATATATATATATATATATATATATATATATATATATATATATATATATATATATATATATATATATATATATATATATATATATATATATATAAACATGTTGTACTGAACAAGGCATGAATAGCTTGAGCTACCTCATCTCTTTGTGTGTATTTATTGTTTATACTTCAATAAACTTATATAAATTTAAATTCAATTTCAACCCTTCAACACCCCCTTCCCCCCCACCCACACAAACAAAAGTAAAGAAAGCAGCAACATTTTGGCCCATCCTGGATCCTAATAGAATCACACATGCACTACAATAAGGATCCCAATACTGTACAGAGAACATTAAATGATACATCACCTGCGTGAGGCCTCGAAAACAGAGCTTCGCAATCACTTCTACGTTGCTTTGGCTGTCTTTGGCACTGATCCATTCAAGCAGGCTCATTGGTGGCTTCACAGCGAGGTCAACTTTCTCTGAAAAAAAATAATAATAATAATAATAATAATAATAATCATCCCTGTATCATTCCGTATCGAGGTCCCTTTCCCTACAACAGTTGCTCAACTGTTAAAGGGTTGAGCAGGACCTAGACAACCAGGTGTCTAGGTCCTGCTAGGTGAACAGGTCCATTAGGTGAATGAGAAAGTGCCCAATCATTTCTGTTCCACCAGGGGATCAAGCTCAATTGAGAATCAAGAGCGTTAACCACTGAACTGCATAATCACGTATGTAACACAGTTCAAACACCCTGGTTGATACCTGGTTGATGGGGTTCTGGGAGTTGTTCTACTCCCCAAGCCCGGCCCGAGGCCAGGCTTGACTTGTGAGAGTTTGGTCCACCAGGCTGTTGCTTGGAGCGGCCCGCAGGCCCACATATACCTGGTTGATGGGGTTCTGGGAGTTCTTCTACTCCCCAAGCCCGGCCCGAGGCCAGGCTTGACTTGTGAGAGTTTGGTCCACCAGGCTGTTGCTTGGAGCGGCCCGCAGGCCCACATACCCACCACAGCCCGGTTGGTCCGGAACTCCTTGGAGGAAACAATCTAGTTTTATCTTGAAGATGTCCACGGTTGTTATGGCAATATTTCTGATGCTCGCTGGTAGGACATTGAACAATTGTGGACCTCTGATGTTTATACAGTGTTCTCTGATTGTGCCTATGGTACCCCTGCTCTTCACTGGACCCCTGGTGTTTATACAGTGTTCTCTGATTGTGTCTATGGCACCTCTGCTCTTCACTGGGCCTCTGATGTTTATACAGTTTTCTCTGATTGTGTCTATGGCACCTCTGCTCTTTACTGGTTCTATTCTGCATTTTCTTCCATATTGTTCACTCCAGTACATTGTTATTTTACTGTGTAGATTTGGGACCTGGCCCAATACACTGTACATACTTCTTCCAAGGCTACCTTAAAAACTTACAAATACAGTACACATATACTGTACAATCATATGAACAAATCCTCAAGGGCCGTGATGAGGGGTTCGAACCAACGTCCGGGATGATCCCAGACACGCCTTAGTCGACTGCGCCACGACATGGTTAAAAGATGTACAACCCGGCATGCTACTGCCCTCACAAGGCTCCCGCAGCTTCTCCGCAGCACCGACCGAGGTTTTACACAATTCCCCCCCCCATGCACCCAGGCTCTGTCAACTTAATGTTCTACCTCTTCCCCCTTACTTCAATACACAAATCACAATGGCGTGATGCATCAAATGAACAAATCCACAAGGGCTTTTGTTCCTTGTGGATCTGTTCCTTTGATGCATCACACTATTGTGATTTGTGTGTGTACTATACCATCATAGTTTAAATGTATCATCAAAGTACTGTATAATCACAAACATTTATTGGACTGGCTTCTTATCTTGCAACATATACAAAGACCTTCACTGTTCATGTGTATTATCATGCAACATTTCAGTCAATATGCCTCGAGGTTGAAGATATCCTTCACATCCTCAAGTTAAAGTTAACTGTTATCCTGTTAGGCACACATCTCACTCGTGCACATCTTACCCGCGCACATCTTGCCGGCACACATCTCGCTCGCACACATCTCACACGTGCACAATTTGAATAACATCGCTCCATTATATACTCATTTTACCCTAAATTCTATACAATCATGAATATTGAGTAGTCAACCAGTTTACTGTATTTTATACAAAATTTTATACACAAATAACAAATAAAATGAACCAGTTTGACAATTATTTTATCATGAACTGAATGTAATCTTTTGTTCATTTAGTATTTATTAGTTTATGCTATACAGTGTTAACCTAGGAAATAATAACTATTATTTATTTTTAGATATTAGTCGCCAACATATAATTCATATAGTGTTTAACCCTTATATGTTAAGCATATTAGGAGGTCCCATGGCATGGTGGGCATCAATAAACAAAATACATTATTCATTATCCATAACGAACAGTCGCAGATAATGACCGAAAGTGTTTAAGTTAAATCCTTTGTTTAACAACCGAGGGAGGCACATGTACCCTCACTGTCCTGTCATATAGACTCAGTCCTCGTGTCACATGTACCCCTCACTGTCCTGTCATATAGACTCAGTCCTCGTGTCACATGTACCCTCACTGTCCTGTCATATAGACTCAGTCCTCGTGTCACATGTACCCTCACTGTCCTGTCATATAGACTCAGTCCTCGTGTCACATGTACCCCTCACTGTCCTGTCATATAGACTCAGTCCTTGTGTCACATGTACCCCTCACTGTCCTGTCATATAGACTCAGTCCTTGTGTCACATGTACCCCTCACTGTCCTGTCATATAGACTCAGTCCTTGTGTCACATGTACCCTCACTGTCCTGTCATATAGACTCAGTCCTTGTGTCACATGTACCCTCACTGTCCTGTCATATAGACTCAGTCCTCGTGTCACATGTACCCTCACTGTCCTGTCATATAGACTCAGTCCTCGTGTCACATGTACCCCTCACTGTCCTGTCATATAGACTCAGTCCTTGTGTCACATGTACCCCTCACTGTCCTGTCATATAGACTCAGTCCTTGTGTCACATGTACCCCTCACTGTCCTGTCATATAGACTCAGTCCTTGTGTCACATGTACCCTCACTGTCCTGTCATATAGACTCAGTCCTTGTGTCACATGTACCCTCACTGTCCTGTCATATAGACTCAGTCCTCGTGTCACATGTACCCTCACTGTCCTGTCATATAGACTCAGTCCTCGTGTCACATGTACCCTCACTGTCCTGTCATATAGACTCAGTCCTTGTGTCACATGTACCCTCACTGTCCTGTCATATAGACTCAGTCCTCGTGTCACATGTACCCTCACTGTCCTGTCATATAGACTCAGTCCTTGTGTCACATGTACCCTCACTGTCCTGTCATATAGACTCAGTCCTTGTGTCACATGTACCCTCACTGTCCTGTCATATAGACTCAGTCCTCGTGTCACATGTACCCTCACTGTCCTGTCATATAGACTCAGTCCTTGTGTCACATGTACCCTCACTGTCCTGTCATATAGACTCAGTCCTTGTGTCACATGTACCTCTCACTGTCCTGTCATATAGACTCAGTCCTTGTGTCACATGTACCCTCACTGTCCTGTCATATAGACTCAGTCCTCGTGTCACATGTACCCTCACTGTCCTGTCATATAGACTCAGTCCTCGTGTCACATGTACCCCTCACTGTCCTGTCATATAGACTCAGTCCTTGTGTCACATGTACCCTCACTGTCCTGTCATATAGACTCAGTCCTTGTGTCACATGTACCCCTCACTGTCCTGTCATATAGACTCAGTCCTCGTGTCACATGTACCCTCACTGTCCTGTCATATAGACTCAGTCCTCGTGTCACATGTACCCCTCACTGTCCTGTCATATAGACTCAGTCCTTGTGTCACATGTACCCTCACTGTCCTGTCATATAGACTCAGTCCTTGTGTCACACGTACCCTCACTGTCCTGTCATATAGACTCAGTCCTTGTGTCACATGTACCCTCACTGTCCTGTCATATACTCAGTCCTCGTGTCACATGTACCCCTCACTGTCCTGTCATATAGACTCAGTCCTTGTGTCACATGTACCCTCACTGTCCTGTCATATAGACTCAGTCCTTGTGTCACATGTACCCTCACTGTCCTGTCATATAGACTCAGTCCTTGTGTCACATGTACCCTCACTGTCCTGTCATATAGACTCAGTCCTCGTGTCACATGTACCCCTCACTGTCCTGTCATATAGACTCAGTCCTCGTGTCTACTTGGACATGACAGTTTAACGGGGCTTGCGGGTTTGTCACCTTGTCATTCACACCTCTATCCAAGAGTTTCATTATTTCTTAGCCAAATAAACAATTGTCTGTTGAAAGCTTTCATAAAATCTCCAGGTGTACTGAAGTCGTCCAAATTTAGTTATGACCTCCAAGTTTACCCCTTTCTGTTAACTTATGAACTCCTAGGCTCAAGTTACCTAATATGGAAGCAACCCATCCTCTCGAATAGTACAGTGCACTTTGACGTATAAATCTCAAAAAGGCCAAAAACTGATGTATTACAAATCATAACGGTTCTCAAAATTTATGTCATGTCCGATTTTCTATTCGTGAGTTCTTGTTTAGGTCAGGTTTGGGCAATTTAGTACATCAGTTTAGTGACATTGGAAGTGCTCAAGAGGACGGGCTGATATAAGAGGAAGAGTAAAAGAGGAGAAGAATGCCCCTTACCTCCGTCATCATTTGTGTTTACTTCCGTTTCTTCCATTTTTCCTGCCACCGAAGTATCGTTTGTCCCCAGAAGAGCCGGAAGCACAGGTATTCTTGATAGTAGTTTGAGATCGTTATCAAAACTGGAAGAAAGGATATCAATGCTTCAGCAACAGACTTAAGCATTAACAATTGGACAATGCAAATATGTGGTTATCTTGACACTTGCCTGTCAAGATAACCAGAACCCAGGGAAATAATAGCAAATGTAAGGTCAGTATTTTGTTTCTATCTGTATGTGCAGGTGGATGAGGAGAATTAGTACAAGTGTCTTTCAATTCAATTTTGAGATTCTGTTTTCTGTTTTCCCGTGTTCTTTAGTTCTACGTGTCCTAAATGTGGGCCGGTAGTCCACTTCAATTAACAACATGCAGACGATGAATCACAATAACGTGGCTGAAGATATGAAGACTTACCACACACCACAAGACGAGGAGACGATGCCATTTCAGTCCATTCTGGACCATTATCAAGTTCATTGTGTTTACACTGTATTTCCATTTCTTCCCCTTTTCCTGCCACTGAAGTAGCCATTATCGACTTGATAATGATCCAGGATGGACCAAAACATTATCGACTTGATAATGATCCGGGACAGACTGAAACATTATCGACTTGATAATGATCTAGGACGGACCAAAACATTATCGACTTGATAATGATCCGGGACAGACCGAAACATTATCGACTTGATAATGATCCGGGACGGACCGAAACGTCATCTCATCTTCTGGTGCGTGGTTTAGTCCTCAAGTAACAGCATGTTTGCCTAAGGTATCACAAGACAAATGGGTTCTGGAGTCGTACAACTTTCAGAACCCATTTCCATCATGATCCAAGTACAAACCTACACAGGACTAGTCTATGCTTGTCCACTTGGACTCACTCTCTCTCTGAGTATCTTATATATCATGACCATGTCTCGATTTCCTACCCTACACTAGTTATAATATGAAATCTTAAGAGCTTGTCCTCATAACTCAGGTTTTTAACTTCCAGTACCACCCTTTGTGCCTTCTTACTTTTTTTTTTTTTGTTTAGTTTCACTAGGTGTAGGTTCCATGCCAGTGATAAATAGCCGGTGATAAATAAGGGAGCCGGGCGGCCGAGCGGACAGCACGCTGGATACGTGATCCTGTGGTCCCGGGTTCGATCCCGGGCGCCGGCGAGAAACAATGGGAAGAGTTTCTTTCACCCTATTCCCCTGTTACCTAGCAGTAAATAGGTACCTGGGTGTTAGTCAGCTGTCACGGGCTGCTTCCTGGGGGTGGAGGCCTGGTCGAGGACCGGGCCGCGGGTACACTAAAGCCCCGAAATCATCTCAAGATAACCTCAAGATAAATACTCAAAACTATTTGAAGAGCATTTTTTCAGGTTTAGAAAAAGGCATCTTAATGTCTTAACTTTGTGTACTCTGCTGATATTAGTCAGTTTATATGTACTGTACATTTATCATGAGACCGTGCATGAGGTCCACTCCTTGGTCTTATTCTGGAATCATCAAGTTGCCTCCCTATCAGTTGATTAGTTCTCTCTCTTGTCTCTCTTTCCCATTCTTATAACAATGTATTTACTAGGGTTGAACTCCATTAGTAACTTCTTGAAACAACCTTCCAGGGTATTTAGGGTCACACGCACCACTTTGCAAGATTCATCTTGCAAAGATGGTGCGATCCAAGGCCTTCACACTCCTGTCCACTTTTAGTTACAGCCATAGAAATCAGTTGGGTTTGTTAGGCATGACTTCCCACCCTGAACCTACACTGCTTCACGTTTATGAAGTCCATTTTCCAGATTTTCAACTAATATAAGCCCATTTTATTTTCTCCAGGCCAATATTTACTTGCTTTATCACATCCCTGCAGGATCAAACAGTTTGTTTCCAGCAAATATTGTTTAGTGGATCAATATTGTTTGTTTCATTAATGTTTGTTTCAATTCAACTGTTTCATTGCGGACTATTCACCAAGGCTGCCACTAAGCTCGGGTGTTTGGACATGGCTCTGAAAGCCGCTCACCAACCCTAACTGTAAATTGTGTACAGTACAGAAAACTTGTGAACTTATATACAACATTTTACAAATTAATTAAAAAAAAAGTGAAACTTTTATTCCTCTTCAATGCTCACAATATGTCTAGTGCCAATTTGAAATATTGATAAAATACTTAAAACAAAATACAGTACATTATTATGCAAGTATAACTTTCAGAAATGAATAACTCAAAAAACTCTACTCAAAATTATCAAAACAGATGTGGAAATGTGCCAAGGCCATACCATGTATTATGCCTTCAAACAACAGAACTGCACTATTGGCCGAATCTAAAATGTTGTTGATTATCCCATTTTCTACAACATGTTCATGCACCTGGATGGACCCACGAGACAAAAACAAGAACCATATATACAAAGTACCGACTTAACCACTGCACTGCGCAAAGCGCCTTTTGGCGCTCTGAGAGTTTGGCATTTTTTTTTTAATTAGGCTCTATTTTAATGTTTTTTAATGTTTTCATTACTGTGTTTTGAAATAGAAATAGTTGATTTTGGAAACATTTTGACGTTAACTTTACCCGAATCTTTATAAAAAAAAACAAAAATATGTCCTTGACAATTGCACTAAGAAGTTTTTGCCAAAACCAGGTGCGCAGTGCAGGGGTTAAGGATCTAACTCTACACCCTACTCACTTGTTAAGTATCTGAAACTTCTCTTCTCTTCCTGTCAAGTACTCCTTGAAACTCTGATAAAAATTCTCAAATCTGTTCCTGAAATCCGCAACAATGTCCTCAAGATTTGCCACGACAGCCGCCCATCCTGCAAAGGAAAAGAACTTATACAATGCATTACCCCTTAAATTGCTTAACTATTTAGAGTCCAACATCATGGTACACATGACACAAAGAGTCCCCAAATCTAACGCAAAAAGAATTCACATTTGGTGATTCGAGGCAAAGGAGGTAGACGCAGATAGCAACTGGAGCCATTTGAGCATTAATTATTATCCTTTTCTGAGAGTGAGACAATTTGACGAGACATGAAGTGGGTCGGCATAACCTAAAAAAACACATACTGCCTTTGCCGGTAGATAAGATGCATTATTATAACGTTAATTTTAAGCTCAACGTCGTAACTTACATGAAAAAAATTATAATAGAGAAGCTGCACTTTAAACTTCACTTTCAGTAAATATATGATGAAATATACTAAGGATAGTTCTTCAAAATATTTTTGTAAGATAAGGGTGGTGCATCTTTTGGTGGCAGTAAATACGGCACTTAATAAAACAAGACCACAAAATAACAGCATTATGAGGAAGATGCCAACACCAAAAATTTCCCTTCTCAAGTACAAAGGCTTTCATACGAGTGGGTAACGCCGAAAAATCTATCGGGTTGTGTCCTTTTCAAGCCGGTGGGCTCTCGACAGATGCAGCATGCGGCAACATCAATGATTACACACAGAAATCACAATAGTGTGATGCATCAAATGAACAAATCCATAAGGGCCGTGACGAGGGTTCAAACCTACGTCCGAGAGGATCCCATATGCTGCCTTAATCGACTGAGCTACGACACGAGCTACCATGTCGAAGGCTCAGTCGATTAAGGTAGCGTCTGGGATCCTCTCGAACGAAGGTTTGAACCCTCGTCACGGCCCTTGTGGATTTGAACCCTCGTCACGGCCCTTGTGGATTTGAACCCTCGTCACGGCCCTTGTGGATTTGAACCCTTGTCACGGCCCTTGTGGATTTGAACCCTCGTCACGGCCCTTGTGGATTTGAACCCTCGTCACGGCCCTTGTGGATTTGAACCCTCGTCACGGCCCTTGTGGATTTGAACATCAATGATGTTAAATTACGAACGTTGAATGCTGACGAGGTGAAAACAAGAGGGAAGGAGAGTACTGTAAGTGCACCTCCAACTATGTGGCAACTCTCTCTCGATACACCACAACTGAGCCAAAATCACAATGACAAAATAGTCAAAGAAACGACCCAGAAGATTTAGCGACATGTGAAAGACCACACCATAAATGTCCCCATAAGGACCACACCATAAAGACCACACCATAAATGTCTCCATAAAGACCACACCATAAATGTCCCCATAAAGACCACACCATAAATGCCAGCACAAACACCACACCGCCACCCACACAGACCACTCCCCCAACGCCACCCACAAACACACCACCAATGCCACCCACAAACACCACACCACCAACACCACCCACAAACACAACACCACACTGCCACCCACACAGACCACACACATATAGGTGAATACATATAGGTGAGTACAGACTACTCCACCAATGCCACCCACAAACACCACACCACCAACACCACTAACACCACCCACACAGACTACTCCACCAACGCCACCCACAAACACCACACCACCAACACCACTAACACCACCCACACAGACCACTCCACCAATGCCACCCACAAACACCACACCACTAACACCACTAACACCACCCACACAGACCACTCCACCAACGCCACCGCCACAATCACAACGACACACTCACCCTGCTGCTGGAGGTGCTGGTCGTGCACCAGCTGCTGGCTGGCGCGGATCTCTTCCCGAGACTGTTCGTGGAACTGCTGTGCCAACTGTGCTCGGGCCACGACGGTGTTGTAGCTAGCGGGCATGTTCAGCGTTCCCTCCACCTGGTCCTGCAGCATTGACATAAGCCAAAGTTATTGAGGTAACACTCCTCTTGCATTCAAAAATCAAATACAACAAACCCTCTTTACATATACAGTATACTGTATTTTAGATAGATAGATTAGATAGATAAAATATTTAGATAAATTTATAAATATATATATATATACTCTATACATATATTGGTGTATACTGGCAGCAGGTATTCATTTAGACATGTTTCATTGAACATGATTGCATATTCTGTATTGATTATTTTCTTGTTTAGGGCTTCTATCCCTCTGACTAGTGCTCTTGCATCTTGGTTTAATTGGAAGAGGATTTCTCCAAATGCCATCTTTGTTCAAGGTGAACTAAAAGAAATAATTAACTGTAGAATGTATTACACATTATATATTTTACACGTTTCGAACCTACATGGTTCATTCTCAAGTGAATAGGACAGTACTGAGCAGGTATGTTGAATTTATACCATTAGGGAGGTCAGGTACATACAAACAGATGAAGAATAAGGTGTAAACGGGTAAAGAAAAAGGTGAAAAAAAGGGGGGAAGTATATTTAAAGATTAATCGGGTGTAGTTGTTGTGGCATTTTGAGCGGTGTTGTCTACGTTGGCATCTTCATGTTCCGCTCTTGTTCTTACTCATATGGTGGGTAGAGTGAATAGTTTCATTATCATTATTATTCATTATTATTCATTATTCATTAGAATAGTTTCATAACAGTATTTATGGTAGATTGTTTTACTTTTATGTGGATTGCTTCAAGAATTTGCAATCTTCCTACATCTTTGGTTTTGTCTATTATGCAAGTGCATAATAGACAAAATGAATTCAACATTTCTCTTAGAGTGATATTATGGGCTTGTCTCATGTGATTTTTAGGGGCACGTGATTGAAGATGACAGGTCAAACACCTCGTCAGCTTGGTCGACGTCATATCTATGTACTTAGATTGAAGGCTACATCCATCTTGGGGGGCCAGACGTACATATATACCACGTTTGACTGCTGTAAAGGGTTCTCCGTTGGCTTCGGGCTGTTTTTAATGAGGAGGTCAGTAGTCTTCTTTGTTTTATAATACAGTATATGATTAGATCTATGTTTTGGTTAGGAGTTGTGCTTTTTATTCCTTTATGGATTATTTCTTTTTTATGTTCACTATGCATGGTTCACTATTCAACCATGCTCACTGAACATAAAAAAAAGCCCTTCGAATGGTTGACATCGCACAGAAAACTTTTGATTAATTTCCCAAACTGTAGTTTATTTCAAACAATTATCTCTCATAAATAATTATTCTAAAGTACCACTATTACAATTGCAATAGTCTCCATTTCCATTGGACATTTTTGGTGCCGTGGTGAGGGGGTACCTGCTGCTTGGATAACAGCTTCTCCCGGATATCAACCTACTCTGGCTTTGCGCCTTGGAGAGGCCACTCCAGACCGACAACCAGAGCACAACTCCCTAGTCTCCGGAGACTGATGGATGCCTACTGCTATGCAATCATCCAACAACTTACTGCAATTTTCAGGTGATAGGATGGATGTTTTGGGTCACCTTCCAACCAGTCGTCTCCAGTTGCCACAATGGACAGAAAATGGTGTACTTTTTACTACACCCGAACTTCACCGAACAGAGCAACCCACGCATAGAAACCTGCATGTGAGCCACTATGATTTATAGTACTGTACATCATTTTTTGTCCATTATGGATCCCGATGTCAAAATGTGTTCTATTTTCGAGTGGACAGGTTGCACCAACAATTATATATTTTTTTTACAATTACAAAAATCATGTTTTCCCCTACAAATCTACCTGAACTTCACTTTCCTTAAATGTAAGACACTAAACTAAAACTAGAGCCCCAACCCACAAATCTAAAAATAAAAGATTTTTGGGTTGGACGTCTAATTTTCACACATTATTGTGACATCTGCAATACTCAAATTTCTCACACAAATGTCAATAAAACATGTAAGTCATATGCAGTAAAATATGGTACAGTATATAGCTTTCACACACTGTACTTAAAAGTGGCAGTTTTTGCCTTTGCATAAACCCACCTTAAAAAGAACTTATAGTATATATCAAAGACCTAATATATATCAGACCTAATATATAGACCTAATATATATCAGACCTAATATATAGACCTAATATATATCAGACCTAATATATAGACCTAATATATATCAGAGGATGAAACACTTCCTCTCTCCTCTCTTAAACACACTGAACTTTACATTCACGATACCTTTAGGTCAGTATCTGTGCAGTAGTCGACGCAGGGCACGGGTGGGTTTTGCTTCTCGATGGTAGTTTTAGAGAAGAGGAAGATGGGGTTGGTGTCGGTGCCAGCCGAGTATTGGCACACCCGCTGGTCGGGGTCGAGTGCTTCACCACCAGAGATGAGCAGGACCTGTTTTTCTGGCGGAACCTTCAACGTACGGTGCACCTCCTCCTTCAGCACCGACACGCTGTCACAACACGATCAAATAATTTGTATCACAGTCAAAATTATAGATTTCGATCAGCAACACTGTTTTAAACAAAATTGGCTAAAAATGTTTGAAACAATCAGTTAACAATGTTTTAAACAAAGTCAGCTGATGACATTTTAAACAAAATTGGCAAATGACATTTTTCAACAAATGCACCAGCTGCTGAAGCTTTAAATGAAAAGTAGCTACAGATAAATTGTTACATACACCAAACATTTAATTACTGTATAAATACAAAACGTCTAACTCAACACACACAAAATGAAATGAAAGTGACGATGCTTCACTCCATCCTGGACCCTTATTAAATCACAACTTTATTAGGGTGCAGAATAGACCGAAACGTTGACACCACCATTTCCCATCACATATGAGAGTTTGGTTATTTGCTTCAACCCTAGTTAATCACTTATTCTCTACGATTTGAAACCTCCCCCAATGACCGTTGCCACGAGCTGTACCTGTCACACCCGGGTGTACCAGTTGTGCGCACCACACTGCACGTACTCGGAAACTCTCACATTACGTACTTAACAGACTAAACAATATCACAGTTTACAGAGAAATCACAGTAACGTGATATATCAATGAGAATGCTGGGTGTGTGTCTGGGAATACCCTAGTGCATAGGTTCGAATCTTCACCACGGCTCCTGTACATTTTCTCAATGTCACAGTTTAATAATACAAAGCTGGAAGTTTTTCCTATGGCTGTAACACGTGTCCATTACAACCACAACTTCAACAATTTTTATAAATCTAAATCTAGATAACACATATGTAATTACAATGATTAAATTTTATGCTGTTAATGTGTAAACTCTACTATAAAATACAACTATTTATGAACAAAGTTTTTGAATTTGAATTGAATTACACAATAAGTACTTTTACAATTTGAAAACAACAATGACATTATAGCCTTAAATTAGTCAGACCACCATTAGTATCAATCAAATAGGTCTTACACTCAAGATGAACACCACATATAGTACATTTCTGCATGCATCAGATTATCAGCCCATCCCCCCACAATTTGACGAACATTAATTTTTGATAAATTGTCTAACCAACCACCCTAACCTATCAAAGTTGATTCTCAATAACCCCAAGAAGTGTAAATGTTACAGGGCTTTTAATTTCGCTAAATCACCACAACATTTATGTCGGGGATCGATAGCATCATAATTGTGGCACAAAGTATGCAGACAGGATACCCTCAAGATAACCTCAAGATAACAGGATGACCTGTAATGCTTGATGGTTCACCGACACCAAGAAACGTCAATCGATCCTAGCGTTCCCAAACTCCACTACACTCTTACTATGATCTTAAGTGGTGTGCTTCTTATACTTTAGATTTTGCCTTCACAAAGAGAGACTTACTTCTCCAATGCCAGGTTCATGTCGAAGGTCTTCATGGTGCCGTTGTCAACAAGAAACACGTATATCATCTTGGCGGCTAGTGATCTCTGCCTATCACGTCATAACTGAAATGAACAATGAACATCATGGTTAACTGATCATATATAGCAATAAAAAGGAGAATGCAATGCAAAAAGTGCATACCACACAAAAAATCCCACACACATATAAACTCTTAAAAATAGCTTTGGAAGAAGTTAAAGCAAATTTAAACATAAATGACTACGATAGGTTAGGTAAGGAAATTCAACAGAAAAAACAGCTTTTGTCAGTACAGATGGAGGAAATTACACAGGGAATAGAACAGTGCAAGAAAGATATGCAACTCACTTATGCATAAGTGGCTAAGGAGAAGGGAAAAATTTAAGAAGCAGTAAAGGAAGCCAAACACTGCAGCAACCAGGATAAAACAAACATTAGGCTGGAAGTGAGAAAGGAACTGGCATCTAACCCAAAGTTGGTGCAAAACACAGCCGATCGAAGTCCCTAATAATTTTTGGTAGCAAAGAAAAGGAGATAACATCTATGTCAGAAAGAGCTGTAGAAGAAGCGAAAGTAGTAGATAAAATTGTTGGCCTCGTGGAAGGTCTTACAACCATAGAGAATGTGTGCGACTACAGGAGAATAGGCAGGTACTTAAAGGGGAAAAGTCGACCTTTGAGGATCACCCTAAACGGTGCCAAACAGATGGAAGAAGTACTAAGGAATGCTAGAAAATTACAAAGTGATGAGGATGGGAAAGTGTGGTCATTGAGACGAGATCTTTCAAGAGAAGACAGAGAAGCTGAAACTGAACCTCGTAAAGGCAAAACATCTAAATGAGAGCAGGAACGAAGAAGAAATCAATTCTTTTTTTCTACAAAGTGATAGGGGTAGGCAGGCCTGTAAAATGGTACAAAATGGCAAACTAACAAAATCAATCGAGAAAAGGGTAGTGAAGAATAAGGAGAGAGGGAACATGTTCCTGAAAATTGTATACACCAACATAGATGGAGTGAGATCAAAGATACTGCAGTTATGTGGTGTAATACAGCTGCAGATGCCAGACATTGTTGCACTCACTGAGCCGAAACTTAAGATATTTTAAACGAGGTCATATTCCCAAGGAGCTACTCAGTTTGGAGACGGGACACAAAAATTAGTAAAGGCGGTTGCTCTTCTGGTGAAAGAACACCTAAAGGTAAACGAAATAATGATTGCCAATCTACGAGAAGTTGACATAATAGCACCAGAGATCTGCAATCATGATGATAAACTAATGATCATAAATACATATAGTCCACCGCCAAGCAACACATGGACAAATGAGGAGCTGGATAATAAACAAGAGGGGTCTTATAACAATAATGAGAGAGATTATAGCAAGAGCTGATAAAGACAGATCATGACTGTTGGTAGTCGGTGACTTCAACTGGAAATCCGTAGACTGGGAAGCATATGAAGCTAGAACAGAAGATTTTTTGTAGACCTCATCCTGGAAACATTCTTCTATCAACATGTTAATTAAACAAGCTATGAGGATGAGGGAAGGGGATGTTCCCTCCATGCTAGATTTGATATTTACCAGGAAAAAGTTTCTGGTAAATATCGTAAAATATCTTGTAAAATTCTGGTAAAATGAAAAGGAAATGTGTGAAATATTAAACGAAAAGTTCCAAAAGTGTGCTTGTACAAAATGAAATCTTCAGGGAACCAGACACAATAAGAATTCCAGAGGACAACATACAGCACATAGAGGTGTCTAGAGACGAAATGAAAAAAATGCTCAAGGAGCTAAGAAAGAACAAAGCAGTTGGTCCAGATGGAGTTTCATCATGGGTTCTGAGAGCATATGCATCTGTGCTCAGCATTCCACTTTAACTGATTTTTCAGGCATCCCTGTGTACAGGAGTCGTAGCAGATGTGTGGAAACGGCTACCTTGAAGTTACCTTGAAATGTTTCCAGGGCTTAGCGTCCTTGCGGCCCAGTTGTTGATCAGGCCTCCTCGCTGCTGGACTGGCCAACCAGGCTGTTTGACGAGGCTGCTTGCAGCCTGGTTGATTAGGAATCCTTTGGAGGTGCTTATCCAGTTCTCTCTTGAACACTGTGAGGGGTCGGCCAGTTATGCCCCTTATGTGTAGTGGAAGCATGTTGAACAGTCTCGAGCCTCTGATGTTGATAGAGTTCTCTCTCAAGAGTACCTGTTGCACCTCTGCTTTTCAACGGGGGTATTCTGCACATCCTGCCATGCCTCCTGGTCTCATATAATGTTATTTCTGTGAGCAGGTTTGGGACCAGCCCCTCTTAATATTTTCCCACGTGTAAATTATTATGTATCTCTCCCGCCTGCGCTCAAGAGAGTATAGATTTAGGCTCTTTAGTCAGTCCCAGTAGTTTAGATGTTTTACTGGGTGGATTCTAGAAGTAAAGGATCTCTGCACGCTCTCCAGGTCAGCAATTTCTCCAGCGTTGAAAGGGGCTGTCATTGTGCAGCAATATTCCATTCTTAGAGAGCACTAGCGTCTTGAAAAGTATCATCATCGGTATAGCATCTCTAGTGTGAAAGGTTCTTGTTATCCAACCTGTCATTTTTCTTGCAGCTGTGATGGCTACTTTATTGTGTTCTTTGAAGGTAAGGTCTTCCGACATGAGTACACCCAAATCCTATTCGTTCTATGTTATGATTTGACTGAGTTTTGTACATGGTTTACGTTTTTATATTTTCATTTTTTCCATAACGCATGAGCTTATCTTAAACTTATCTTCGTTAAACACCATATTAATTTCTGTAGCCCATAGAAAGACCTGATTTACATCTGATTGGAGGTTTGCCATGTTCTCCATGTTATCTACTCTCATGAAAATACTAGTGCCATCTGCAAAAGATGATACAGTACTATAGATTGTGTCATTGTCTATGTCCGATATGAGGATGAGAAAAAGTACTGGAGCAAGCACAGTACCCTGGGGGACTGAGCTCTTCACAGTTGATGGACCGGATATTATTTTGTTGACTTTTACACATTGGGTTCCAATCTACAAAAGTGGCAGCAGGAAAGACCCCCTCCATTATAGACCTGTATCATAGACAAGTGTAATAGTCAATGTATTGGAAAAAATAATTAAAACTAAATGGATAGAACACCTGGAGAAAAACTATATGATATCGGACAGACAGTATGGTGTTTGATCTGGAAGATCCTGTTTATCGAATTTACTCAGTTTCTATGATCGAGCCGCAGAGATTTTACAGGAAAGAGATGGTTGGGTTGACTGCATCTATCCAGACCTAAAAAAAAGACTTTTGACAGAGTTCCACATAAGAGATTGTTCTGGAAACTGGAACATATAGGAGGGGTGACAGGTAAGCTTCTAACATGGATGAAAAATTTTCTGATAGAAAAATGAGGGCAGTAATCAGAGGCAATGTATCAGACTGAAGAAATGTCATAAGTGGAGTACCACAGGGTTCAGTTCTTACACCAGTAATGTTCATGGTCTACATAAACAATCTACCAGATGGAATACAGAATTATATATACATGTTTGCTGATGATGTTAAGACAATAGGGAAGATAAGAAACTTAGATGATTGTCATGCCTTTCAAGAAGACCTGGACAAAATAAGTATATTGAGTACCACTTGGCAAATAGAATTTAATGTGCATAAATGCCATGTTATGGAATGTGGAATAGGAGAACATAGACCCCACACAACCTATAAATTATGTGAGAAATCTTTAAAGAATTCTGACAAAGAAAGAGATCTAGGGGTGGTTCTAGATAGAAAACTGTCACCTGAGGACCACATTAAGAACATTGTACGAGGAGCCTATGCTTCATTTTCTAACTTCAGAATTGTTTTTAAATACATGGATTGAGAAATACTAATGAAATTGTTCATAACTTTTGTTAGATCAAAGCTGGGGGTTGTGTGGTGCCCATATCTTAAGAAGCACATCAACAAACCGGAAAAGGTGCAAAGACATGCCACTAAGTGGCTCCCAGAACTGAAGGACGAGAGCAACGAGAAGTTAGAGGCATTAAATATGTAAAAACTAGAAGACAGAAGAAAAAGAGGCGATATGATCACTACATACAAAATAATAACAGGCATCGATAAAATTGATAGGGAAGAATTCCCGTGACCCGGAACTTCAAGAACAAGAGGTCATAGATTTAAACTAACGAAACAAAGCTGCCGGTGAAATATAAAAAAATTCACTTTCGCAAACAGAGTGGTAGACGGTTGGAACAAGTTAGGTGAGAGGGTGGTGGAGGCCAAACCGTCAGTAATTTCAAAGCGTTATATGACAAAGAGTACCGGGAAGACGGGACACCATGAGCGCAGTTCTCATCCTGTAACTACACTTAGGTAATTACTGTCTTACACTAAGCAAACCATTCGCTGTACTAATCAAATTTTGGTGTTTAAATACCCACTGATACAGTACCTCATTTAGAAGTGCATATCATGCATACCTAATTTACACACCTTGTGAGCTAACCTTATGTTCCTAACTCTTCAACTTGGTTCTAATTATCAACCAAAATTAATATTTGTTATTCCTAAACTATGCAGCCTTTGATGTTTGTTATATGTGACTAAAATACATAAAATTCCTTGGTGAGTACAGAATGCTTATTTGTTGTATTTATGATATATAATACATTATAGACATTTATAGCTTAGTATCAAGTTCTTTGAACAGATTTTCAATTAGAAAAGTAACTAAACAATAATACTGTAATAATTTTTGTCCTAATAATTTTTTGAATGGTACATTTTGTATTTTGTTCTGTCATGTTTCTTCTCAGAAACTTAATAAAAATTATGAAATCTGATCCCCTTATTTTGTTCTTATTATTGTTGTTAGTTGAATTTACGGCCTACTACTGAATTTAAGAACATAAGAACAAAGGTAACTGCAGAAGGCCTGTTGGCCCATACGAGGCAGCTCCTATCTATAACCACCCAATCCCACTCATATACATGTCCAACCCACGCCTGAAACAATTGAGGGACCCCACCTTCACCACGTTACGCTGTGGAGGTGGGGTTATTTTTCAACTATATTTTCTGTTCATAAATGATCACAAAATGTAAAGAACATCACCTAATATTATGAACAAGCCATCCAAAATTCTGACGCAAATCCGACGTTCACCACTATGATCACCGGATGCCGACTGAATAAACTTTGTGAAAATGTGGATCAGTTTTTATCCTTCCAGTTAGGCCTATATATAAATATATATACTATAAGTGCATCACTGCAAGCAAATTTCTTACTGAAAATTATCTTTATGGTAAAGTCTCCATACCCATAAACCATTAAATCCCGGGCAGGACAAATATTGGCTGCATTTCCTATCACCTAATGCACCTGTTCACCTAGCAGTAAATAGGTACCCAGGAGTTAATCAGCTTCTTGTGGGGTTCCCTCCTGGGTCAGTAATTCCTCCCTTGGGGGGGGCAGGGGGGGGCGGGGGGGGGGGGGGGCGGGGGGGGGAGGGGGTACCAATATAAGCCTAATATGTATATATAGAACATAAGAACAGAAAAATGAAGGTAATTGCAGAAGGCCTATTGGCCCATCCGAGGCAGCTCCTATTTATATCTATCCAATCTTATTCATATATATGTCTAACCTACGCTTGAAACAATCGAGGGATCCAACTTCTATTACGTTACGCAGTAATTGGTTCCACAAATCAACAGCCCTCTTACCGGACAATATTTACCCAGGTCTTTCCTAAATCTAAACTTATCCAATTTATACCCTTTTTTCGTGTCCTATTTTGTGTTCATACTTTTAATACACTATTAATAATTAATAATTCATTGTCGGGGGACAGGAAGCCTGAGTGTATTCATGCACGTTTGGCTTTTATCAAGGTGCATCCCCCCCTCCCCCCCCTAGGCTGAATACTGCCTCCCTCCCCAGGATGCAGCCCCCTACAACAAATTGACTTACTCACCTAGCAGTGAGTACCACTACTATTCACTGCTAGGTGAATAGGTACTTAATGAATACTTAGTGAATAGGTACTGCTAGAGGAATTAGGTGAAAGGAAATGTGCCCAACCATTTCTTCCTCGCCTGGGATTCGAGCCAGGAATCCTCAATAGTGCGTCGAGAATGAACCCAACTGTACTGTTTTTGTCTAGACTGCCTATTTGCCCCCCCCCCCCCCTCGAACACAATGAATTATTATTATTAAATGACCAAGCTAATTAAAAGTCCTACATTACATAACAAAAAACTGGTTCACAAAACAAATACAAAAAAAATAATGTATAGTGATTCCAGCGCAGAAGGTAATCCCAGATAGCGATCGAACTATTTAAGGGTAACCCAACGGGGTATCCCACGATGGCTCAATTCAATTTCTTTCTTTATTATGCACCCCATACCCATCCCGTGGGCGGTGGTGTAAAGGATTACAGAGGCACATAATCAGTTCAGGAACTGAACCCTCTAGTTCGTTTACCTAAGCAAATAAAAAAATTTCACGCTAGTCGGTGATCTAAATGTCCCCCACGCAGTTTCCTATCCGCAAAAACACCGAACAAAAAAGAATAAACAAAAAATTCTACCCTCCAATTGGCCTCAAAGAACGAGGCCGAGGATTTCATCAGAGACAATTACGCCACATTATTATAGACAACAAAACAACTCCCTGTCTCAACCTCGTATCTCCTGCACCTCAAACCAAAATATTTACACTCAACAGCCAATACAAAAACGCTTTAGAGCGACAAGAGGCGTAAAATATACGCCAAATACGACCCTAAGAATCTTTTGTTTACCAACTGAACTGACCTTGCCAACAGCTGACCCGCCTCACCTAACCTCACCTAGGCCCTCACACTCACCTATTTGACCCACTCTGGCCGCTTCTCCGCCTTCCCCAGCCAAACAAAGGCCCCAAAAGCGAGAATCTGGAGGCGGGGATGGGGAAGCAAGGGTGAAATATGAGACAAACGAGGCGGCAGCAACTGCGTCTCAGAGATGTTTGGTGTTGGGAGAGTTTTGGTCGCTTTTGTTCCGCGCGTCTCTCCCGCAGACCCAAACTCCTTCACGATCAACAAAAACAATAAAACGCCCTTTTAATAACATTAATAAGAATAAAAATATTTATTTTATTCGTAAAATATATATTACAACATATTACACTGGTTTAAATATTGTTTAAATTTTAGCTTTAATTACAAAAAATATAAATTATTTTCCTTCCAATGGTCAGCCATCATCAAAGTCTTGGAGCTCCAGCACAAGTTGTGACATGATTTAAATATATATAATACTTCATTGTGTGTAGGGGATTATATATATATATTGTTCTTGTTTATATATATATTATATATTTATGTAATATATATATGTAATAATATATATGTATAATATAATATATATGTAATATATATTATATGTTTCTTGTTCCAGCGCCTCAGTGTTGCGATTCAGAGGGAAAATGCCTGTTGCGTCTTGGGCACTAGTCCAACTTCAGAGGAATTCGAAGAAGTGTTTGACTTGCAACAATGATCGAACCCGTCTGTGACATTCATCAATGTTTCCCATTGTTGTGTTTTTCAAGAGATCCATAACCTTTAAGCACCTTTTTGCATTATTATTTTTGTATCAACCCATGTATATCTTGTAACCATCAAATGCATAATAAAGCACAAAAAATAAAAAAGGAAGTGGGTGGTAGGAGAAAAGCACACAGAAACTGTATTGGAGGGGATCTAAACATTCCCTCTAATGCGTTATGCGTGGTTTCCTCCGAGGCTATGGGTCCCCCTTCTTCCAGCTAGAGGTGGTACTCCCTTCTATATATATATATATATATATATATATATATATATATATATATATATATATATATATATATATATATATATATATATATTTATATATATATATATATATATATATATATATATATATATATATATATATATATATGTGTGTGTGTGTGTGTGTGTATATCACGAAAATAAACACGTGATTAAGAATGTGACAATGTCAGACCACGGAGGAAAATGAAACAGGAAATTTCCTCAAGTACTGTCGTATATTAAATACATCTTCAGAAGGAATGATTTTACAGATCGAGTGATGGGTATAAATAGGCAGGAGAGAGTGGTGAAGTGGGGTGAGGTACAATACTTGGACAACGCAGACGGCCCATTGGCCCATCAGATGCACCCAATTGGCCCATCTGATGTAGCCCAATGGCCCATCTGATACAGCAGACATACAAGCATAATACATAGGTAATTATAACATAAAGAGGTAAATATATACAATGAATTAGTGAGACAAATGTTTTTCAATGATCCTACTTAAATCGCCCTTTAGCTGATCTATTAGAAATGGATCTAAGTTATATAGACCACTGCTAATATTCAAATTACTTTCTTTGGTGATCTGTATCAGAGCAGATTCAATTATGTTTCTGTTATAGGTGCTTTTACAATTTGTTATTGAAGAAGCACTCTCCCAATCAATTTGGTGAGCTTTTTCTGACAAATGCACAAACAAAGCATTAGACAATTGGCCATGTCTTACAGAGTATTTATGTTGTGATATTCTACATTTTAAATCTTTAGATGTTTGCCCGACATAGAACTTATTACATTCCTTACAAAGTATTTTATAAATGACGCAATTATCACTACGAGGGCTGTTCCTAACTAATAGCTAATAGCGTCCAACAGCCTGGTTGATCAGTCCAGCAACCCGCGGCCCGGTCGTCGACCAGGGCCGCGGCCCTGGTCGACGACCGGGCCGCGGGGACGCTAAGCCCCGGAAGCACCTCAAGGTAGGTTGGAGTCATGCGTTTTAATTCCCCTTAGTTTGTATGTTGTGACAAATCAGGTAAATTCAGGTAAAGGAAGAGAAGGCATTGCATGGCTGGAAGTGTTAACGGGTTATCAGGAGATAGCAAGAGATAACAAGGAGAAGATATCAGTGAAGGGCAGCATATCCCTACCCTCCACCTGCCCGACTGCTACTCTACCTCTGACCTCATCCCAATTCGGGGACCATTGGTCGTGTTTCCCCTGATGCCTCTGTTCACCTAGCAGTAAATAGGTACCCAGGCGACTTCACTAACCTCGCAGCTGTTCCTCTCTTCCTCTAGCACTAAATAGGTGCCCGTGAGTTAGCCAACTGTTGTGGCTGGTCTCCGGTTCCTCACCCTGACAATGGCAGGCCAGCAGACCGCAGACCAGCACACACAAGTAAGTTCTTCAATTGCTTTTCTCGTCTTTGATATTTGTACTAGATATGATATGCATGCCGATCCTCAAGGCTGATGTCCTAAGCTGTTCTGGTATGCACATTGTTGACAATGATTGTACCTGAGGGCCACCATCTATAGGGCCAGGGGCCAGGGAGCCCTGAGGGCCACCATCTATAGGGGCCAGGCAGCCTTGAGGGCCACCATCTATAGGGGCCAGGCAGCCCTGAGGGCCACCATCTATAGGGGCCAGGCAGCCTTGAGGGCCACCATCTATAGGGGCCAGGGGCCAGGGAGCCCTGAGGGCCACCATCTATAGGGGCCAGGGGCTAGGCAGCCCTGAGGGCCACCATCTATTGGGGCCAGGGGCCAGGCAGCCCTGAGGGCCACCATCTATAGGGGCCAGGCAGCCTTGAGGGCCACCATCTATAGGGGCCAGGCAGCCCTGAGGGCCACCATCTATAGGGGACAGGGGAAGGGCAGCCCTGAGGGCCACCATCTATAGGGGCCAGGCAGCCCTGAGGGCCACCATCTATAGGGGCCAGGGAGCCCTGAGGGCCACCATCTATAGGGGCCAGGCAGCCCTGAGGGCCACCATCTATAGGGGCCAGGGACCAGGCAGCCCTGAGGGCCACCATCTATAGGAGACAGGGGCCAGGGAGCCCTGAGGGCCACCATCTATAGGGGCCAGGGGCCAGGCAGCCCTGAGGGCCACCATCTATAGGGGCCAGGGAGCCCTGAGGGCCACCATCTACAGGGGCCAGGGAGCCCTGAGGGCCACCATCTATAGGGGCCAGGGGCCAGGCAGCCCTGAGGGCCACCATCTACAGTGACCAGGGAGCCCTGAGGGCCACCATCTACAGTGACCAGGGGCCAGGCAGCCCTGAGGGCCACCATCTATAGGGGCCAGGGACCAGGCAGCCCTGAGGGCCACCATCTATAGGGGACAGGGGCCAGGGAGCCCTGAGGGCCACCATCTACAGTGACCAGGGGCCAGGCAGCCCTGAGGGCCACCATCTATAGGGGCCAGGGACCAGGCAGCCCTGAGGGCCACCATCTATAGGGGCCAGGGACCAGGCAGCCCTGAGGGCCACCATCTATAGGGGCCAGGGACCAGGCAGCCCTGAGGGCCACCATCTATAGGGGCCAGGGACCAGGCAGCCCTGAGGGCCACCATCTACAGTGGCCAGGGGCCAGGCAGCCCTGAGGGCCACCATCTACAGTGACCAGGGGCCAGGGAGCCCTGAGGGCCACCATCTACAGTGGCCAGGGGCCAGGGAGCCCTGAGGGCCACCATCTACAGTGACCAGGGGCCAGGGAGCCCTGAGGGCCACCATCTACAGTGACCAGGGAACCCTGAGGGCCACCATCTACAGGGGCCAGGGAACCCTGAGGGCCACCATCAACAGGGGCCAGGCAGCCCTGAGGGCCACCATCTACAGTGACCAGGGGCCAGGGAGCCCTGAGGGCCACCATCTACAGTGACCAGGGAACCCTGAGGGCCACCATCTACAGGGGCCAGGGAACCCTGAGGGCCACCATCTACAGGGGCCAGGCAGCCCTGAGGGCCACCATCTACAGTGACCAGGGGCCAGGCAGCCCTGAGGGCCACCATCTACAGTGGCCAGACAGCCCTGAGGGCCACCATCTACAGTGACCAGGGGCCAGGCAGCCCTGAGGGCCACCATCTACAGTGACCAGGGGCCAGGCAGCCCTGAGGGCCACCATCTACAGTGGCCAGGGAGCCCTGAGGGCCACCATCTACAGTGACCAGTGACCAGGCAGCCCTGAGGGCCACCATCTACAGTGACCAGGGGCCAGGCAGCCCTGAGGGCCACCATCTACAGTGACCAGGGGCCAGGCAGCCCTGAGGGCCACCATCTACAGTGACCAGGGGCCAGGCAGCCCTGAGGGCCACCATCTACAGTGACCAGGGGCCAGGCAGCCCTGAGGGCCACCATCTACAGTGACCAGGGAACCCTGAGGGCCACCATCTACAGGGGCCAGGCAGCCCTGAGGGCCACCATCTACAGTGGCCAGGGAGCCCTGAGGGCCACCATCTACAGTGACCAGTGACCAGGCAGCCCTGAGGGCCACCATCTACAGTGACCAGGGGCCAGGCAGCCCTGAGGGCCACCATCTACAGTGACCAGGGGCCAGGCAGCCCTGAGGGCCACCATCTACAGTGACCAGGGGCCAGGCAGCCCTGAGGGCCACCATCTACAGTGACCAGGGGCCAGGCAGCCCTGAGGGCCACCATCTACAGTGACCAGGGGCCAGGCAGCCCTGAGGGCCACCATCTACAGTGACCAGGGAACCCTGAGGGCCACCATCTACAGGGGCCAGGCAGCCCTGAGGGCCACCATCTATAGGGGCCAGGGAACCCTGAGAGCCACCATCTACAGGGGCCAGGCAGCCCTGAGGGCCACCATCTACAGGGGCCAGGCAGCCCTGAGGGCCACCATCTATAGGGGCCAGGGAACCCTGAGGGCCACCATCTACAGGGGCCAGGCAGCCCTGAGGGCCACCATCTACAGTGACCAGGGGCCAGGCAGCCCTGAGGGCCACCATCTACAGTGGCCAGGGGCCAGGCAGCCCTGAGGGCCACCATCTACAGTGGCCAGGCAGCCCTGAGGGCCACCATCTACAGTGACCAGGGGCCAGGCAGCCCTGAGGGCCACCATCTACAGTGACCAGGGGCCAGGGAGCCCTGAGGGCCACCATCTATAGGGGCCAGGGAACCCTGAGGGCCACCATCTACAGGGGCCAGGCAGCCCTGAGGGCCACCATCTACAGGGGCCAGGCAGCCCTGAGGGCCACCATCTACAGTGACCAGGGGCCAGGCAGCCCTGAGGGCCACCATCTATAGGGGCCAGGGAACCCTGAGGGCCACCATCTACAGGGGCCAGGCAGCCCTGAGGGCCACCATCTACAGGGGCCAGGCAGCCCTGAGGGCCACCATCTACAGTGACCAGGGGCCAGGCAGCCCTGAGGGCCACCATCTACAGTGGCCAGGGGCCAGGCAGCCCTGAGGGCCACCATCTACAGTGGCCAGGCAGCCCTGAGGGCCACCATCTACAGTGACCAGGGGCCAGGCAGCCCTGAGGGCCACCATCTACAGTGGCCAGGCAGCCCTGAGGGCCACCATCTACAGTGGCCAGGCAGCCCTGAGGGCCACCATCTACTGTGGCCAGGCAGCCCTGAGGGCCACCATCTACAGTGACCAGGGGCCGGCAGCCCTGAGGGCCACCATCTACAGTGACCAGGGGCCAGGCAGCCCTGAGGGCCACCATCTACAGTGGCCAGGCAGCCCTGAGGGCCACCATCTACAGTGACCAGGGGCCTGGCAGCCCTGAGGGCCACCATCTACAGTGACCAGGGGCCAGGCAGCCCTGAGGGCCACCATCTACAGTGACCAGGGGCCAGGCAGCCCTGAGGGCCACCATCTACAGTGGCCAGGCAGCCCTGAGGGCCACCATCTACAGTGGCCAGGCAGCCCTGAGGGCCACCATCTACAGTGGCCAGGCAGCCCTGAGGGCCACCATCTACAGTGGCCAGGCAGCCCTGAGGGCCACCATCTACAGTGGCCAGGCAGCCCTGAGGGCCACCATCTACAGTGGCCAGGCAGCCCTGAGGGCCACCATCTACAGTGGCCAGGCAGCCCTGAGGGCCACCATCTACAGTGACCAGGGGCCAGGCAGCCCTGAGGGCCACCATCTACAGTGACCAGGGGCCAGGCAGCCCTGAGGGCCACCATCTACAGTGGCCAGGCAGCCCTGAGGGCCACCATCTACAGTGACCAGGGGCCTGGCAGCCCTGAGGGCCACCATCTACAGTGACCAGGGGCCAGGCAGCCCTGAGGGCCACAAACTACAGTGGCGTCTTCGTGAGAGGACAAGCTGTCATGTGTACATTCCTTAATCTAATAATTCTGAATCAGGGGACTTGTTCCGTCTTAATTTAATAACTTTCTGTCAAGCACAAGTTAACTTGTTCTTTTCACCACATTAAAGAAGTGTTCAGGTGCAGGTACAACATTCAGTTGTTCTCTAGCACATACAGACAAAGGTGACGTTAAGAAGCTTGCCCAGACTGTGATGGGATGTAACCGGTCGATGGTTGGACGAGGTCCCTTGATCTTAGATGGAAGGGGCTCCCCTCTCTCGATAGGGACAGGCTAGGGGCTCCCTCTCCTGATAGGGACAGGCTACGGGCTCTCCTCTCCTGATAGAGACAGGCTATAGGTGCACAGCAGCACTGCCTCCATCACCAACAACACATTAACCGCCGCCATCTTGCAGGAACTGGTGGCGGCAGTTGAAGATGGCGACCTGCAGCGCGCGCACGCAGCCATCGTCCGGGGGGCCGACATCCGGTGGACCCCACGAAGGGACGAGGAAGGCAGGTCACTCTGCCTGTTGACCCGGGCGGCTGAGCTGGGTCACGCCCCCTTGGTGACCCTCCTGTTATGGAAAGGACTCCCCGTGGACGGGGCTGGTGAGTCCCTACGGTCACCGCTACACTGGGCGGCCCATAAGGGTCATGTCGACGTAGTGAAGATGCTGATAGATGAAGAAGCCGACCTGAACAAGCCGGACCTACACGGTAAGGGGAAATAATTGAGCCTGTGGACGAAGGTTCGAGCATGTTGTACTACCTCAATATTTATTCACAGAGTCATAACACTTGTGATTTTCATCGTGGTATGACACGACTAACATCAGTAGAACGAAACCTCTACATATTTCTCTAATCATGGCGGCTTTATTGACATTTATTACACACTTTGAGCACCAAAGTACTGCAAGGTTATTATTGTTATTTACAATAACAACCTCGGGTTGTTAGGCTTACTAGCTCGTAAACTGCTTAATAATTGTAACCAAAGCTCCTATGATTGAGGAAAGGTTGTGGTTTTCTATTCAGCTTTTCAAGGTAAACTCAAATATTCACAATAAGTTAGTATGTCACATATGCGCTTATTCATAAGCAATATATTGACTATAAGCAAGTGCGAGAACGGGTTGCACTTTCTAGTGTGTGGTCTGGTCAACATATTTTCCTCAATATGTAATATTTAATATTTTTCGTATAGATGAATTTTTCGTATTAGTCTAATATAAAATTTCATTAGGTAATATTTGTACATGAACAAAACGAATATTTGCAACCAGTTCCCATAAATTTTGGGAAACGGTGCTAAAATATTTTAATGCATGTTTGTAAACAATTTCTTGGAATAAAAGAGGTGTGTGTGTGTGTGTGTGTGTGTGTGTGTGTGTGTGTGTGTGTGTGTGTGTGTGTGTGTGTGTGTGTGTGTGTGTGTGTGTGGTGCTAATGTTGAGTGTGTGTTTAGCGATGAGTGATGTTGAGTGCGTGTGTGTAGTGGAGGTGGTAGCGAGTGTGAGTGCAGCAAGACTAACACCTGGTGTTGAGTGCAGGCAACACCGCCCTACATGCAGCCGCCCGGGAAGGCCACCTCGCGTGCGTGGACACACTACTCAATCTCAAAGATGCCAACGGCGTTCCTCGATGCCACCCCGACCTTCAAAACAACATAGGAAGGACGCCATTTTACTTCGCTGCCGGTGGTAACCACATAGCTGTGATGAAGTCACTGGCACGTGCTGGCTGCAACATTGAAGCAAAAGACAATGAAAATAACACAGCGTTGCACTCTGCAGCATATTTCGGAAGTCTGGAGGCGGTACAGCGTCTGGTAGTAGGCGACCTTATCCCTAATATCCCCGAGGGACTTAAAACTGACGTCAAGAACAGTGTTGGAAACACACCGGCGGACGAGGCAAGTGCGGAGGGTTGGCATCATGTGGAGTGGTGGCTGAAAAAACAGCTTACTCGACCCGACTCTGATGACTCTGATGTCCAACATCCGTTGGACAAAGTTGTAAGTTTGTGTTATAACTGTTATGTTATTAGTCGTCTTCTGATCTTACTTCTCTCTCTCTCTCTCTCTCAGCACCTTCCGCCTGTCTCGCGCCATCTTGGTTTTTGATGGCCTAATGTTATGAAGTAATATCATACTAATGTCATGAAGTGCCTAATGTCTATCATCTTCAGGAGTGTTATGACGGGTGCCACAAGTACTGACCCGCCGCCAAGTATGGGCAATATATGGCACACGTGCCGCAAGTAATACGCCAAACTTTATTTTTTGCTGTCATGCACACACTCTGTTATTGGTCACTCAAACAAAGCTTTTTAATTATGGTTTCAGTCACATCTTTCTCCAATAGCACCTTTTAAAAACTCATAAATAATTTAATCACATGCTCTCAAAGAGGTTCCCCACCTCGGGGGCTCCGGCCCCTGAATGTACACAGTTTAGGCCTTAGGTAAACTCCAAGTGTTTATAAAGAGGAATACACCTCTTAGTGTATTTAAGTATACAATACATCCCTTTATATAAGTAATATAACATTGTCATATTCATAAACAGTTACTGAGTATTTGGTGAGAACTTTTCCTACAAGATGGAAATATTTAATGTAAAATTTCCATTTTGCTTCAATAAATAATTTAATATTTTCGTTTTTGCACAGCGATTCATATTTACTATTATTTTATATATACATATATTACCCATACTAATGAAAAATTTAGTTGCTCCTAATTATATATCTGTTGGCAGAACCGGTGTGTGAGGCGGTGTATGGGTGACTATAACACAATGCGGAAGAAAATCGAGGAACCCTCACTTGGCTCAATTGTTAAATTTATTCCGTATATATATGACGGACACCAGCAGGACGACACCGGCAGGACTTACCTACATTGTGCTGCTGAGTTAGGGCTGACCGATGTGGTGGAGGTCCTCCTGAAGAAGTGTGGACTGTACCCACACGTCCTGACCTGGGAAGGTGAGAGTCCTGCTGACCTGGCGGAGCACAAAGGTCACTTACATCTGCACCACTATATCAAAAGGTACCCACACGGTATGGACTCGGGAGAAGAGTCACCAGAACAGCTGTACGAGAAGCTGTTGGAGCTCATCAGCAAGCGTGATGACGTCAAGAAGGCAGTAGAGTTACTGCAGAAGGGGTCGCCGTTGGAACCCTTGGGAGAGTGTAGGGTTTCCGCTCTGTGTTCGGCCATCACCAGTAACCGGCCCAAGATCGTCAGCCTCCTGGTGGCTGCAGGAGCGCCGCTAACTACCATCTCTAGTGGCCTCAACCTTCAGACGATGGCCTGGCACTCTCCGGACGTCTCTCTTCTGGTGAAAGTCGCCATCAAAAGGGTCAGTCACCACCATTATCCTCTCACCCTTGTACTGTAGCGTCACGTCTTCAGTCAAGAAATATGTATATTACAATCATATTCCAAGACATAGTTCCCATATAGTCTAAAAAAATATTTAAAAGTGTGTATTGTGTTTGCAGGTGTTCACGCTGGTTCTGAAGCATGAATTGAATAAGCTTCAACAGCTGCCTGAACTTGTCAAAGGTGTCAATGGACTCCTAACCGCCTTAGAAGGCGAGGAACCCAGCAGCGCCAAGTGGCCTCACGAAGGAGAGTCAGTAGAGAGCCTCACGGAGCTGATGGTACACGCTGCTCGGGCCAAGTGTACCTTAACCTGTAGCTACCTGTACCTGGCTGGCGCTGAGGCCTCCCTCCGCCCTGGGTCAGGTGTGAGTCCCCTGCACACTGCACTGAAGGCTCAGCACTGGAGGCTGGCGGAGCGGATGGTCCTGGACATGAACGGCTGTCTCTATGTTTCTGACTCCACAGGTCACTTACCCGCTACCATCCTGCCTCCAGAGTCCCGCCAGCCACTTGAGAAGGTCAGTGTTCAAGTGTTGATGATAGATATATTATATATCTATAGATATACACTAATAATTTCATTCACCAGTGCAATAGGAGCCTGGAGGACGCGACCTCCACCACCCGAGACGAGGGCTCCGTCGGCCTGGCCACGAGCTACCAAATGTCACTATTCAGTATTGTGGTTTAGAATTTATATACCTAAAAATATAAAAATAATGGAAACAGAAATTATGCCAATTTCTGTCTCCATTATTTTTATATAACATAATACGCCTGGGACCGTGAGGGGTGTTTCAGGCGTAGGTTAGACATACACAAGGAGTTTGTGGTAGATATACAAAGGGACTGCCTTGTATTGGGTTGTATCAACATTCTGGAGTTTCTACCAATTCCTCAGGACTGTAGCTTTACACGCGACCAGTCAAAAGAAAGGTGGCCAGACCACACACTAGAAGGTGAAGGGACGACGACGTTTCGCTCCGTCCTGGACCATTCTCAAGTCGATTGTGGCTTGAGAATGGTCTAGGACGGACCGAAACGTCGTCGTCCCTTCACCTTCTAGTGTGTGGTCTGGTCAACATACTTTTGCCACGTTATTGTGACTCCTCGCGTGCATATGAAGATAGTGTGTAGTGAAGCTGTAATATAACGGGGGGGGGGGGGGAGAGGGGGGCATGGAATAAGGGTGACAGAGGGTAGAGGGGGTGTGAAGGGGGAGGAGAAGGGTGAAATGGGAAAGATGGGGGAAGAGGCATTTTTCAAATTGGTCAATAATATAATATGTTTCTGTGCTTATATTTAACCTCATCGATAATGACCCAGACTGTACGTGCATTTAAATATTTTCCACTAGTCTTGCTTAATAATTTTAATACAATACTGAAATAGGAAAACAATTAGGTTCATAAATTTTCTGAAGCACTATGTTGTATAAATCTTAGATATCAAAATAACTTACCAATTGCTTACAGAGTATTTACATGAAGGAAAGGAGCCAGCTGCAAGACTTGCAGGAGAAGATAAAGAGCCAAACTGAGAAGCAACAGCTGCAGGATGTCGTGGAAGTTCAGGAGCGGCTCTTCGCTACCTACTCGAGCCAGGCAACAGACAACAGGACAGCCAGAACCAGTTCAACAGTGTCGCCCACGGATTGCTATGCTCTCCTGGTGGCCTCGCGGAATGGGCTTCAGCAGCTGGTGTACCTGCTAGTGAAGGTCGGAGGCGTGGACGTCAACGCACCAGTGGATCCCACCGGTGACACCACTGCGCTCCATCAGGCAGCTTCTCATGGCAAGTCTGGCTGCCTCCTCCTGCTCTTCAGTCTTGGCGCCGACCCGCTCCTGCGTGACAGATATGATCAAACTCCTCGTCACTTGGCTGCAATGTTCGGCCACAAACATTCTTATAAACTTTTAACTCAACTTCACAGGAATCAAATTCCACCTAACTTCTCGAGTCCTCAAGAAGTTAGAAGACAACTTCCTACTCCTGAAGAAGTAAGCAAAAATTTTGATAAATATTATAAAAGGTACGTTAACTTACCTTCAACAACTCCACAAAATGATCAAACGAAAGCTACTATGCATCTACTTAAAGAAATTAAGATGGAAGAGTTGGAGAATGATGTAGAGGCTGCTGAGGTTGACTACACTAAAGGAGAAGCAAAGATGGTTAAGGATGCCGTAATGAAAGAGCTTAAGGAGATTACAAACGTGATTTCAGATGAATGCCCAATTTTTGGAGGACAACTGATCCTACTTGGGAGCAGTGAAGATGGCACTCGACTCTACTGTCCTGATGAGTACGACGTCAATCTTGTTCTTTCAACGAACGCCAGCTTCAGTGTCAGGAAGCAAACAGCCGCAGAAGTCCTGGCCAGTGGACACAAGAGTAAGGTGCAGCTGGAGACACAAGACCACATCCTCCGTGGTAATAACCTGATAACAAAGTTTTATGACCGAGTCTATCACTGTCTCAAGAACTATACTTTGCATAACAAAAAGCTAAGTCTGGTGCCACCTGGGCTGACCAGGACGCAGGTGGGCGTGGCACTGGCACTGGCCTGGCAGGGAGAGGAGTATCCCCTGTTGTTGGTCAGCGTTGATTTAGTGCCAGTGCTGGAAGTCCCTTGGCTTGAGGGGATCAAGAGACCTCTCCTCACACCAGACACATCACAACTGATCCACCTCAGCAACACACAAGATGGATCCTGGCGATGCAGCTTCGCCTCAACAGAAGTGTCGCTGCTGAAGGGGTTGGACCCCACGGAGTACCAGGTATTTATCACCTGCAAGTTTCTCCTCTCTCGCATGAAGGCTGAACCCTGGATGCCTAGAGATCAGAAGAACCGGTTTTCCTGGTGGGATTCCCGCTACTGGAAAGTCCCGACTCCTGCAGGATTCTGCCTCAAGAACGCCTTCTTTCAACACTTGGAGGAGAAGCGAACAAACGCAGCAACGAACGCGAGCACGAACGCGAGTACAGAACACAAGAAGATATTGACAGTGAAATCCGTGTTCAGAAAAATGTGCTTGGATATAATTTGTCCAAATTGCATGAATGAGAGACTTGTGCCAGGTAAAGTAGGAGCTTACTTCGGAGAGGAATGCGAGAGGCCCAAAGTGGGCGAAGGAGCTCCGGAAATTGTCAACTCTCTTGAGACATATTTACAAAAACTTTAAGAACGTTAAGCTGGTCTCTTGGGCTCAGACGGCCCCCCGTGGACCAGCAAGTGACAGTCTTGTACTTCAGGGCCCTCAGACGGGCCCCCCGTGGACCAGCAAGTGACAGTCTTGTGCTTCAGGGCCCTCAGACGGGCCCCCCCTGGACCAGCAAGTGACAGTCTTGTGCTTCAGGGCCCTCAGACGGGCCCCCCCCCCCTGGACCAGCAAGTGACAGTCTTGTGCTTCAGGGCCCTCAGACGGGCCCCCCCTGGACCAGCAAGTGACAGTCTTGTGCTTCAGGGCCCTCAGACGGGCCCCCCCCTGGACCAGCAAGTGACAGTCTTGTGCTTCAGGGCCCTCAGACGGGCCCCCCCTGGACCAGCAAGTGACAGTCTTGTGCTTCAGGGCCCTCAGACAGAAGGAGAATAAACAGACAGATTGATAAAGAAAGTGACAAGAGAAAAAGTGATAATGGGAGACCTGAGAAAGAAGAGAGAAAGCAAATTAAAATAATAAAAAGGTGACCAAAATAAAAGGAATAGATGAGAAGGATGTAGTAAAATGGGTCCTTGTAGTATAGTTGGCTTCGTTCTCAACTCACAATCTCAAAGTTTGAGTCAACTAGAACTCAAAGATCTAGGAGTTGATATCACACCAAACCTGTCTCCTGAAGCCCACATAAAAAGAATAACGTCTGCGGCATATGCGAGGCTGGCTAACATCAGAACAGCGTTCAGGAACCTGTGTAAGGAATCATTCAGAATCTTGTACACCACATATGTAAGACCAATCCTGGAGTATGCAGCCCCAGCATGGAGCCCGTACCTTGTCAAGCACAAGACGAAGCTGGAAAAAGTCCAAAAGTATGCTACTAGACTAGTCCCAGAACTAAGAGGCATGAGTTATGAGGAATGAGGAAAGGCTGCGGGAAATGCACCTTACGACACTGGAAGACAGAAGAGTAAGGGGAGACATGATCACCACCTACAAAATTCGCAGAGGAATTGACAGGGTAGATAAAGATAAACTGTTCAACACGGGTGGGTCACGAACAAGGGGACACAGGTGGAAACTGAGTACCCACATGAGCCACAGGGACGTTAGAAGGAACTTTTTCAGTGTGGGAGTAGTTAACAGGTAGAATGCATTAGGCAGTGATGTGGTGGAGGCTGACTCCATACACAGTTTATAATGTAGATATGATAGAGCCCAATAGGCTCAGTAACCTGTACACCAGTTGATTGAGAGTTGAGAGGCGGGACCAAAGAGCCAGAGCTCAACCCCCGCAAGCCCAACTAGGTGAGTGCAATCGAAATCGTATTCCAGGGACTTGCCCGAAATGCTACGCGTACTAGTGGCTGTACAAGAATGTAACAACTCTTGTATATATCTCAAAAAAAAAAACTGAATTTATTAAATCTTATTCTTGTATAAAATACAAGCTGATGTGAGATCCCTGTCAGTAGGTGGACTGGAACTTCTATCAACCAATTCAATTCACCCCACCTGCCCCTTACAGCCTGCAATCTGTCATTAGGCAAAGAGGAGCTAGGATTTACGACCCTAGCTAGAGATTTTAGTTGAATTAATTTGCAGACGGTAATTTTTAATTTAGTTCAGTACAAGTCCCTGGTAGTCTCCTCTCATATCAATCTCGACAGGTTTTTCCCACACATACTATGCCTAGAGCCACTAATACACTCAGCGATTCGGGCAAAATGTGAACAATTTTTTTTTTTAACTAAGACTTAAAAAGTAATTGAGATAAAAATCATGTGAATTAAACTGAAGTAGAACCAAAAGAATGACAATAATTACATGTTATTTTGTATGTAATTTATGGGTGAACTTTTTGATATGATGGTGATGTTTTGTGTAATAAATAGAATGTTGCCATTACATGTAATGTTAAGTAATTATATTAAGGCTTAATGCTCATAGATTTGACTTCTGT